>NC_141058.1:58952314-58982314 GCF_041138505.1 Cibotium barometz | reverse complement strand
TGCACCACGGAAGGAAAGCGCACCGCAGCTTAAAACCCGCAGGTGGTCAATGGAGTTGTTGGGTGGCATTGAAATATTGAGCGCCTTCTACGTTCGTGAGCTACTTTTTTTGGGGTTGGGGGGGGGGGGGGGGGGGGGGGGGGGGGGAGGATTTATATTAAGGAAATAATAAAATGGAACATTACATAAAACTTTACATAAAGCTTTTTATCCTAAGAAGCTTAACTTTTAGTAGAATAAAATAAACAAAAAATAGGATTTACTTTTTATCAATATTCTCTGCAAGCCTAGTTAATTAACAGATGTATTCTACAAGTTCGTCATCTTGAGAGTGTTGGTCAGCAATGACTTCTTTCTCTTTAGAGATCAAGTAGGAGACGGAATCCTCTATTCGGATACATGGGATTGGTTTGCTTCCATCATATCAGCAATTCTTTGACTCTCAAGGGACAAGATAGTGGCCGTGCATGTTTTCTTCTTTAGATCCAAAAAACCTTTCATCTAAAAAAATACAAAAGGTTTTTAGCTGAGAAAAGAAAGGCATTCTTGTTTTTCCACACTATCGAGAGGATTTCTGCCCTAATGATATTCCATAGTTTAGTAAAACAATCATATCAAAGCTAATGTGGATGAGCATAGGTATAACGAGAAGCTTTAAGAAGGAGATTATGTACTCTTAAAGCTACCAAAGAGCCTCCACAATGCTCTGAAGGGTTTCACTAATCCTAAGTATGCTCATAGGTACTATGGTCCGTACCTAGTGCTCAAAAGGGTTGGTGATTTGGCCTACAAGCTTGACCTTCCTTCGTCTACTAGAATCCATAATGTATTCCGAATCCCCATGGGGTTTGGAGTATCGATACACCAAAGATGGCAATGGGTGCTCAAGAAGGTACAACAAAAGGTTCAATAGATGGAAAGGTTATCAACAAAATTTAGCTTGCAGACTGGTGGTCTTGAAGCACATTCTTATCTCCTCCACTATTTACTTTCTATCTTATTGGAGGTCCTCTACTAGGGATCTTAAAACTTTGGAAGCCATGTGTAGAAGACTCTTGTGGCCTAGAGACTCTAGAAGATATAAGATCCCCGAAGTGGCTTGGAGATATTATACTCTCCTAAGGATGAAGACGGTGGACTGGGCCTGCCTAACATCCTAGACCTGACATATAAACTCTCAACTAAATGGATTGTTAGAATCCTCTACTCTCCCAAGGAGTACTAGGCTATCCTCTTAAATAGGTGCACCCATGTGAATGCTATCAGGTATTTCCCCAAGTGCAAGGATCCCCTTCCTCCCCTTGTATTGTGGTCCTATCCAAATTAAAGCTCATTCTAAGCAACTATCTTGGCTTCTAAAACACGGCACATCTTTTTCATAATTGCATTGAGTCAATTAACAGATATCTTTAGACTCAATAACTCCACGCCTAAAATCAACACTTTTTTCCTAACCGAAATCAGGCATAGCTATTGATCTACTCATTTGAGAAATTCTTCAGGGTTTTATTTAACTACTCGAATTCTAAGCGTATTCCTATTATTTCAATTTAATTATTAAAACTCTACTGATTCCAGCCTAACCCCATCTGGCCCATGGGTTAGCCACCACCCAACCACTGGAATCGGTAGAACCAGACAACTACTCACCCACCCATAATTGAATGCCTTTCTTAACTTTTGCTTTTGAATAGAGATACGCACACACTCCTCTTTAAACTTTTAACTTATAAAATAATCCATTGACAAACAGTTATTGGTTATAGATGTCATTAGTCAAAAATTCCATCCAGTCCCTTGTTTCTAAAAAATTCCATCCAGTCCCTTGTTTCTCAAAAAATAGTATCACTCTAGACTCTTCATTGAGACCAACTGGTCAACAACGAGATCCAGTAATAGATTACAATAATCATTTCGTCCATCATACAATCTTCCACGACATACACATGGGTGTCCTAGGCACCGCGAGCCCGTGCATCGCCTAGTCAAAACCCTCCAGGATCCTCCTCCTTAGGTATCCTGGCACTTTACTCAGGGACCGCTTCGTCGGCCCTCACCCATCGTACCAAAAGCACACCATTTTTCAACCATATAGAGGCTGGTCAAGACCTGGGCAAGCTTTGCCGTGTAAGCCGTCCTTTGAACACTCCCCCTCCCAGCTGTTGTAACCGAAACTTCCCTTAGAAAAACATATATCAAATGCTCCCTCCAGCATTCTGGCATAAGATAGGCCTTTAAGAAAATAGGGTTTCTATGCAAGTTTTCAATTTGATTTTCTTTTGAATACAAGGAGTATTTCTTGAATCAGTATCCCCAAAACTTCTTGATCGGCATTCTGAATTTCATACCAAAATTCCTCGAATTCTGTAACCTTGATCCATATATCAATTCGAAGGGTCTCAAACTTAGTTTCAGATTTGGTGAGAGTTTTGAGAGTATTTTTCTAAACTGGTCACACCTTCTTTCCTTGAAAACTGACAAAAGAGTTTGGTCTTGGTCATAGTCTGATTCTCACGGTTTGAGTCGGATAAGATTTTTCCTGAACTATCTTTCTCGAAAAGGTTTGATAATTCAGTTACTATTTTATTGAATTTCTTTCTTTGAATATTCACTTAACTGATTTCTAAATTAGTTATGAATTCCAATGAGGAATAATTTAATCATTTATCTGAATATTTCGATCTCGATAGATTTCTTGAATTTTCTTTTTACAATCCGTGTGAATATAAAACGATAGAAATTTCTCTCAGAGTATTTAATTATTCATTTATCAAAATACTCATAAAATTTAAGAGAATTCTAATTTTGATATAAAAATTCTTTACGCATCTATTTATGCATAAAAATCAACTTCAATGGGAATAACACTTTAAAATAAATCCTTTTATGCATAAAATTAATTTTAATAGGAATAACACTTTTAAAATAAAAAGAATTTCTTTATGCATCTATTTATGCATAAAAATCAATTTTTATAAAAATAACACTTTTATAATTAAAAAATTTACTTTATGCATCTTTTTATGCATAAAATCAAATTTAATGAATAACACTTTTATAATTAAAAAAATTCCATTATGCATCTTTCTATGCATAGAAATCAATTTTAGACAAACTTCGTTGAAATAAAGCTTACAGTGAAATCTGAATTGAGGTGATGGAGAATGGGACCAGCATACTGAAGGTGCTTCACGAGATGCATTCTTCTCCACTTGCAGGTCATCTTGGTGTGTTGAAGACATATGACAAAGTGAGCAAGAGTTTCTTTTGGAAAGGTATGTGGAGGGACATCAAGAAGTTTTTGATAGAGTGTCCTTCATGTCAAAGAGACAAGGATAGCCATCAACTACCCACCAGTGGTTTACTTCATCCTTTACCCATTCCGGATGGGAAATGGACTCACATATCAATGGATTTCATTACGGGTCTTCCCAAGACTAAGCATGGGTGGGATCAAATATTTGTGGTGGTTGATCGACTTACCAAATCAGCCCATTTCATTGCTTCCAAGGTCACATATGGAGGATCTCAAATTGCCAAAAAATTCATGGAGCATGTATTCAAGTTGCATGGGTTGCCACTTAACATAGTGTGTGATAGAGACACTAAGTTCATGGGGAATTTTTAGAGATCTATATTTATATGAGAACATGAGCACACAAATCACTCCATCTACAACCTATCACCCTTAAACGGATGGGAAAATGGAGTGTACTAACAAGTGGCTTCTTGAGGTGTATTTGAGACACTATTGTCATGATATAAAAGCTTCATGGGATGAATGGTTGCATCTTGCTGAATTTTGTCATAATTTAAGCAAGCATATGAGCATTGGGATGTCTCCTTTTGAGGCTCTTTATGGGTATCAATTGCATATGCCATCCATAGCTTTTCAAGAGGAAAAGATGGTTAATCCTTTAGCAAAATATTAATTGGAAAGGATGAGGCAACTTCTTTAGCTTGCAAGGACAACATGAAGAAGGCTAACGTGGATGAGCATAGACGTAACATGAAGTTTCAAGAGGGTGACTATGTGTTGTTGAAACTTCCAAAGAGCCTTCATAACATTATCAAGGGCTCCACCAACCCAAAGTTTTCTCATAGATATTATGGGCCATATTTGGTACTCAAGAAGGTTAGTGACTTGGCCTACAAGCTTGAATTGCCCACTTCTAGAAGAATCCATATTTGGTGCTCAAGAAGATTCATGACTTGGTCTACAAGCTTGATTTGCCCATTCTACAAGAATCCATCATTTATTTTATATTTCCAATCTTAAGAAATTTGTGGGGTATATACCTAAAGTGATGGAGGAGCTTCCACCTACGGTTGAAGAAGGGAAGATCATATATGAGCTAGAGAGGATTGTTGGGAAGAGAACAAGAGAATTGAGGAATAGGAGCATCATGGCGAGGAAGAAGAAAAAGCTTACAAGTGATTAGTTTTCAAACTAGGCTGGCCAACTTAAAAATGGTTCGACCTCTATTACTCCTCTTAAGGCAAGTATCTACACAAAGTTCTAAGACTTTCTCTATTTGACATTAACCTCAAGGTAAGGCCACTTTATATGTTCTAACATTGTAATGAAGCAACAACTTAGGGTGCACATGCACTAGGGCCTAGTTCTAGGCACATAGTCTTAGGACATCTCTATACATGTGGGATTAGGGCACATGTGACCTTGGGACTATAAAAGGCACATGGCCTATACATTTTGTACCTTCTTTATATCTTTTTGACATTCTATCATTTGACATAATCTTGGAGCCTTTTAGCTTACATAGATTTGGGTAGTAAGAGGCTAAATCACTTAGGCTAGTCTATGGAGTTGTATGTGATTAGTATCCTAATTACATGTAACCTTTCATGGTGATTTTTTCATATCTCAGCTTCATTTCAATTGGTTTCAGTGCTCTTCACTTTGATCTTGGTATTTCGATTTGAGAGTGATTTTAGAACACTTAATCATTTTTAGATTAGGGATTCTACAGATTATGAACAATAATTTTTTGAGTTTTCTTGATCTTTAATCTTTGATTAAAGTTTATTAAATTAATCACTTTTAGATTAGAGTTTACAACAGTTTACATAAGTCAAATTTTGAGTTTATATTAATTTTCTTAATTAATATTTGTGTAATAATCTTGATTAGTAAACTTTAATTTGGAGTATAGATTTATAACAAATTTTAAATCCCTAATCTCTATCATTAATACAAGATTTACTTGGATCAGAGTTTCTTCTTGCTAAATCTATCCATAAACCCTAGTTTTCTTCCACATTTTCCTAGTTTCTAGGAAGTCTTGGTAGTTTGGAAAGAACGGTTTAGTGGCTATGCAAATCTTGGTGCAAAGTTTATTAAGAAAGTGCGAGATTATAGTTCTATAATAGATTTAAGCAGATCTATGTGAAGATTGCAGTTGTGTTGAAGATTTTACACATATTTTTATGTAGTTAATAGTTCTATTAAAGATTTTTGACAAAGTTTACCATGCAAATTGAAGTTTACAAGAATCTAGGTGTAGATATTTAAAGTTTGTAAAGACAAGAAAGAGTAAAAAAACCGAATCTTGGCGCAAACTCTGCAACAAAAAAGGCCTAAAAACATTGTCAACTTTTTCTTGAAGTTTTCTGGAGAAATATTGCAAGAAGCAAACTATTATATACAAGGCTTTGATGGAAATCTTAGTGATGGAGAGTGCAACATAAAGTGCAAGAAGATTTTCTTGGTGTTTCTTGGAGATGTTTTTGCAAATCTTTGAAAAGAAAAGTCATAAAAATAAATGTAGTGTAGTCTCAATATTTTCAGCAGTAAAAAGCTTGATCAGATTACAAATCTTTACCTAAGATTGAGTTGTGCAAATATGAAGTATGTGATCAACCTCACATTCTTTTACAATTCTTGTTCATTTCTTTAGAAGGTAGCTTGTTGTACAAGAAAAGTTTACAAACAAAGGTTCAAAAAGGAACAAAACAATGGATGAACAGTGTTTGGTACATGTTCTCAATTAACAAAGTGCAGAATATACAGTTTTAGTGCAAATTTGTGTAAACAATACTATGCAGAATGTCTTTGAAGATTTTTTGATGCAAGTGTGTAGTATTAAAAGAGTATAGTGTAAAAAAATAGTTGCCCCAAAAGTCTACGGAAACAATACAAGAATGCAAGATTAAACAGTTTCAAACAAGAGGATTAAAGATTACATTGTAATTTGCATGTTTTTGATTCTCTGTTTTAGCATGGTTTGTACAACCAACTAACCTTGCTGGGAATCAAACCCAATCCACTAGTGTAAACCAATGTGCTCCATACACCACAAGGTTGGGGGTGTTGGCTATTGGAGGAGAAATACAGATCATTAATTGATTTGCATGCAAAAGGGATTTACAGGAGGTTAAGGAGAGAGCAGAACATGTATACTTCAAGAAGTCAACTACTCAAACACCTTCGAAGAGGCAAGCCATGAAAATATAAATTGACACATTGTGTTTGATATAGGAAAGCCATGCAAAGATAAATAGACACATTGTTTTTGATATAGGAAAGCCATGCAAATTAAAATAGACACATTGTGTTTGACAAGCCATGCAAATATAACTAGACATGTAAGATAGACAAACTGTATTAACACATAGAAGTAGCAAGTTTTTATATAGATCAGCCTTTCACAATCAAATATCTTGGATCTTCACAAGAAGCTATAATTAATAACTTGTGTGAATCATATGGTAAGAAGACAAAGGAACAAGCTGAAGCGGCAACCAAAGTTGTAAGTTTACTATCTTTTGCTAAAGCTTCAGGCTAGGACCCTGGTGACAATAGAAGATGGTGTAATGTGAGATGTAGATCATACTGTAGATCTTATCCTTGCACATGCATTTGGTTGGACACCACAACTTTAACTTGCCCCACCAGCATGACGAGGAGCAAGGTGTTAGCATCACTGAGCTCAAACAACTCTCAGCAAAGCAGCTCACCTTTGTGTTAGCATCATCGAGCTAAGAAGGAAGAAAACCCTATGAGAAGTGCTCGAAGCTTGGCAACATTAGGGCCGTGTAAGGATTGGATTAACTTTCTTTCAAAGTGATTTAACTAACTAGACTCACTATCTAGTAAAATTGCCTATTTTTAGGTAGTTGAATTGCCTCTACAATTCTTTTTACTTTGCATGTCTAAAGATATAGTATGCACATATAATGTTCTACCATATCTGAATCCAAAATGAAGTAAGTTCTTATATGAGGTCATATTTGATTATGTGTTGGATTGACAGGCTTAGCTTAGATGGCTAGGATAATGAGGGTTGGCAAACCAAGTCCAGGGTTGGTAGAGAAAGCAGCAAGTGAAAGCGCATTGTCAAAGGAAAAGTTGAAAAGAGAATCAATCAGCATGTGAATGCCCTGAGAGAGATAAGGAAAGCCCAGAAACATGTCGAGTTACTCATACCCAGCTTACCTTCATGAGAGTTGTGAGGCAAATTTGTGAGATGAATGGAAGCTCGGGATGAGATGGGCTGGCAATGCAATATGTGCCCTTCAAGAGGGTGCAGAAGATTTCATTATAGACTTCTTTATTGATAGTTACATTTGTTTTGCCCATGCGCATAGGGTCACTCGTATATGGACAAAGACATACACACCTATAGGCTAATAAGATACAGATTTGAGAAGTTATTGCATCCTATACCATTGAGTGACCCCAAGGCATTCAATATTTTGAATGTCCCACCAGCTAGAAAACCTAAGGATGTAGGTATTAAGATTGACGATGTTACCCATGATAGGTATACTAGGAGTGTAGATCAAATACTAGGAGTGTAGATCAAATAAAGATTGAGAAGAGCAAAGAACAGATGGCTATTGAGGAAGAAAGGAGGGTTAATATGAAGAGAGAATAATGGGAGATGAGTTGATAGACCTTGAAGAGAAGAATCTACAATATTTAAAGAATGTACCTGGACAACTTGTTGTTCATGTGAAAGATTTTGTTGATGGTGTAGAGTATCTTGATATAGCACCTACAGACATGTATATGCTGTCAAAGATAAATCGAGAAATAAATGATGTGATCTTGTCAATATCTCTCAAGTATGTAAGCCTATTTTGTGAAAACTTATCTACTAATTTGTTTTTTCAAGATAACTACCTAATTTATCCTCTTATTTGTTTTTTGTAGGCTTCTTTTATCCACCCTACCCCCAGAGGCCTATTTTGCTATTTTTTTGCTGGACCCCATAGTCTCTGTTTATGTAAGATAAACAAACACCAATTTTTCAAGGCTGGAAGAATGGTTGAGGAGATGCGTCATTGAAAAGGTGCAATATGTAATTTTACCTTATTATGAAAAGTAATTTTACCTTATTATGAAAAGGTGCAATATGTAATTTTACCTTATTATGAAAAGGTGCAATATGTAATTTTAAATATGTTTTACTTTATTTTATGTCTTTTTATACATCTCTATCAATTGTTTTTTCTTTTCTCTATTTTGTAGAAGCCATTGGAGTGTAATTATGATTGATATCAAGAAAAGAAAGACATATTTCTTGAATTCCATGCTTGGTATGCATGGAGAAGCCAAATTGTAAGTTTTTACTTTTAATAGAGATTGTGTTTAAGATTCAATGTGTATTAGATTGAATAATTTTTATGGTTTGTTATTTTACAAGGCATCTAAACGTATAATAAGAACATTAGGAACACTCCATCCTCTACTCCTCGAAAATACAACTCCACATCAGTTTTTCATTTTGCTTGTAAGTTGTAATAACATAAATGATAACTTTTAAGTTTGTAATAAGCTTTAGTTAAAAGTCTAAACAAGGACTATCATTGCTATAGGTTCCATTACAAACTGATGGAAGCTCATGTGGATGGAGAGTGGTTGCAAACACATGGAGATATATGCAATCAAAATTTCTAGTAGGCATATAAAAAAGAGTAGCTGTGAGTATTTTTGATAGACACATAAAAAAGAGTTGTAAAAAATTTAAATATTTTTCTTATACTTTTATATCCTAATATATACTAAGGTTTTGCTCATGATTTTTTGCAATTTACAACTTTATGTTATATAGACACATGCATTTGGTGGGTGAGAGCAAATGCAATCAAATTAATGCTCACAGTCATGTGAATCTTCTCGCAGATCCAGATTCACCACCACCACCACCACCAATCCCACCTATGATGGCAAAGAAGCCATCAAAAAGGAAAGGACCTATGATGTCTCCGTTAAAATTCAGGAAGAAGAAAATGATAGACGCGGAGAAGGGAAAGGCTTCTCAAAAATAGAAACAATCTAAGGAAAAGGAGAGCAAGTAAAAGAAAACATCCGAGAAATTGGAGTCCAAGCCAACCACCAAGGAAAGCGAGAAGAGTCCAAGGCTTCTATGGACACTGACCCTCCAAAGTAGATAGTTTTTTGTTCTCATATATTGTAACCAACCAATTTATATAGATAGTACCATTTGAGGACCTTTGCATGATGGTTGCATAATTACCTAATCGTTTAATTTGAAGTTTATACCATTCCACACACCCTAATCATCTTTAACATTATGAAGAATGCATGATGAAATGGCATTAGGAGTGTGCCTTGGGTTAGATTGTTGTCTTGACATTTTTAGATAATGAATAGAGGAGAGGATGATGCAAAAAGACGACTAGAAAGATGCATTAGGTAGATTAGGGAATTCATTGTTTATATACTCATTTTGGGAGAAACCTAAATTTTAAATTTTTACTTTTTGAAGTATGGACATTTGGCACGTGAGGACATGCCCTTGAAGTTGGAACCCACTAAAGTGACATTGGAATAGTCGTGCCGTATCACATTAAAGTGGTGATAACCCCCACTAAAATAGCCAAAACTAGTGAAGTTAGTACAAAGTGAATATGACACCCAATAATACAAGTTGGAACCCACTAAAGTGACATTGGAATAGTCATGCCGTATCACATTAAAGTGGCGATAACCCCCACTAAAATAGCCAAAACTAGTGAAGTTAGTACAAAGTGAATATGACACCCAATGTCATATTTATGGTTGAATGTCACATTTCTATTGGTCCAAAGCTTAATCCAAATTCGATACAAGTGATTAAAATGCGGCCCTTTTTTTAACGTTTTTGTCCCTAATGAGAACAAGTAGGCTCTCAAGGTAGCCAAGAGAAGGCTTGGAACTCACCTTAGGGTCAAGAAGAAGCATGAGGAGATTTCCTCTACACTGTGCAAAATGAGTTCTAGTGGTGGTGTTGAAAAGAAGAAGTGAATTGTGAAGTTGGATGGCGAGTGCAAGGAGGACTCCCCCATATTTAAGTCCAACTTGTCCGATCTATCCAAGGAGGAGAAGAAGCTATGCTCATAACCAATCAACATAGCAACATTTTTTTTTGTGTGGATCATGAGCTTGACAAGAAGGCGAGCATATCATACCATCAACGCACTACAAAGACATCCATAAACGTTTATCAACAAGCGTAGCATTTTGCGAGACATAGTAGTTATCGTCATGGTACTTTTCTTGGGATGATCGTAGAGTTACATCATTAAGATCTTGTTCTACACTTTCAATGTTACCTTCACGTTGTACTTAAGGGTCAAAGACACCAAGGGATCAACAAAGAGGAATCTTAGCATCACCAACCAAGTGCACCATCCTTAAGCTATTTGAGATTTTAGTCGACCACATGGAACTGAGGGATCTTGCACAAGAGAGGCTTTATCGCCTTCCTCAGGGCTCCACACACAGAGAAGCTCCAAGACACGACAAAACACCACACAACAATGTAGAGAGCTCTTAGTTAGCTCAGTGAAGCACAGTTTTGTAATGAAGCAACAACTTTAGATAGGACCTTCGTCTCATGGGCTCAAGTATAAAAGGGGGCTCATAGACTACTATTGTACCTTTTGATACCTTTTGACATCTTTTAATATTGGTCATCTTGACTCTTGGAGCCTCATGGCTTTTAAACCTTGGCTTATGGAAGGCTATTTCCATACTTTGGTGAAAGGCTAAATCACTTAGGCAACATTACGTATCATTTCTTGCTAATTTCATGTTAATAAACATAATGATTATCCCTAATCTTAACTTTATGATTACTCCATTTTAATTGGTATTAGAGCTCTTGGCTTAGATCTTTGTTTAGGAAGTGATTAGATGATTAATCATTTTCAAATTATTCTTAATCTAGTTTTAAGAATGTATTTTCTTGATCATGGATTAGTGTTAATCATTCTTGCATTAGGGATTTCCACAGTTTTCAAAATGCATTTTTCTTTATTTTCTTGCATTTCTTGACATTCTTGAAAATCTTTTTAATTTTCTTGAATTTTGGACAATTTTTGAATGAACCACAGTCTATTTTCATCAAATCTTCATAGAAATCCTAGTTTCCTACTATCATTTGCAAGATCCTTCGAGTTCTTTACATCTTTAGGAAGGTTCTTGGTCGTTGTGTAGTTTTTGGTAAAAGATTCATAACACTCTTGTGAGCAAAATACGTAACTGACAAGGGTTACCTAAAAAGATTCCCTCCCAAAATGTGTGAAATCTAAAAAATGGCTTAAAAACATAGTTTTTTGAACACATCTAGAATTCCATGTATAAATTTAAAAATTACATGAATTTTACCATTTTTTTCAAGATTGAGAACACATGTGACCTTCGCAGATTTATAAGCTGATGTTGCTTGTGACATAAAAATAAAATTGACTTATAAAATGGCATAAGAGTCTACACAACTTATAGAAATATCAATCTTTTTCAAATAAAAAATTATTTTATAAATTTCATGAATGCAAGACACTTTTTTTAATGGACTTTCTTGGGACCACTATGCATTAATAAGCACCTTATTTGACAAGCACACAGAAAATATTAGAATACATAACAACATAAGCTCCATAATTTATTAAAAATCCTACAAACATCCTTGAGTCTATTTCTAGACCCAAATAACAAAGCCTTTAGTTTATACTTACCTTGATAGTTTGCATGACATTATTTGCTATTATTTATAAGGAGATAGTGGGCATGCTATACAACCAATGGTAAGAGTTTAAAGAGGTCAACTTATAGGTGTGCAAAGGTAGACTTCTATTCATATATATATGTAGAATACGATAACTATGGAGGCTCTAAGTAAACCTAAGCATGTTAAAAAAGTAGAAAATTGAAAATTTTTTTGGCAAGATAATTTTCAAAGTAGACATCATATAGCCTATGGGTGTAAATTTCGACCCACGTAGGCATTTGTTTTCATGAAGGAAATTATTGTTATGCAATATGGATAAGGGTGGCAAGAAGAAATTTTAGCCTATATCATGTACAGATGTGGTGGTGGCAAAAATTCATAGTATGCATATGTTGATGTTTGATCTAGATAGCCATGATCATGAATGTAGGTGGTGGTATATCTAAGAGTAGTGTAGGAACTAGCTCTAGTTACAATTATTTAGAGTACATGTGAAGGATGTTGAGAGATGGTATGTCTAAGGGTAGTGTAGAATGAGCTCTGGTTTTAATTATTTGGCGTGAAAAGATGCATGGGAGAAGAGATCTTGAGATCTTACAAGCACACACACACACTCACACAAACCCTAGAAGAGAACACACAAGGTGAGAGGCTGAAAATTCTTCTTCTTCTTCAAACAGCAAAAAAGAGGTCTACAAAAGAATATAAAATGACTAACACACATAATAGAGTATATACAAGTGGTCCATAATGTGAACACATTAAGTGGAGTGGGTAGGTGTGGACTAGTCGGTGTAGTCCAACAATTGTAGAATCTCTTGTCAGCCACCAAACCTACGAGTGATGTAAATGTCGAATGGTCATGCAGGCGCCTCATGAGTGTCAGCTCATGTTGAGCTTGACATCTCAACACTCCCCCTCAAGCTCAACTCCAGCTCATGACCTCCAAGCATTTCTTGAAATCTGTGGAGCTTCTCAGCTCCCAAGGCCTTCATGAAGATGTCAACAACCTAATCCTATGTGTTAATGTAGGTAAAGTCGATGTCGCCTCTGCCAAGACTCTCTCCCTAATGAAGTGGTAATGTGCCTCAATGTGTTTCGTCCGCGAATGGAAAACTGGGTTCCTGGCAACTGGGTTCTTGGCCAACTGTATACTGCTAAGGTTGTCACAATATATGACAACCTTTCTCTCCACATGCAACCCCAAATCAGCAAAAAGTAGCTTGCGTAACCAAGCTACCTCACACGCTGCCACCGCAGCTCCTTTGTACTTTGCCTCTATACTCTATAAGCCAATTGTGGGTTGCTTCTTGCTGCTCTATGTCATAGCAGCACACTCCCTAATGAAAACATAAATCCACTAGTAGATCTCCTGTCTAAGATGCTACCTGCCCAATCTGCATCTGTGTACCCATATAGCTCCAATGGTACACCTGCTGCATAAAACAATGCATAATCAACAGTGGCCCTCAAATACCGAAGTGTGCGTTACACACTATCAAGATGTGGTTTGCACATAACCTACATAAACTGGCTCTCTAAGACAACAGTGTAACTCAAATCTGGTCTATTGAGATCATGACATAGATCAAACTCCCCACAATCTTCCTATACATAGTGGGATCCTCCAACACATAACCTACATCCGCACTAAGCTTGCCATTTTGATCTAATGACACCGAGATTGACTTACAATCAACCATTCCATACTTGGACAACATGTCCAATACATACTGTCTCTGTGATAGCCAAGAAGATAAAGTGACTAACACACATAATAGAGTATATACAAGCGGTCCATAATAAGCGGTCCATAATGTGAACACGCTAAGTGGAGTGGGTAGGTGTGGACTTTTTGGTGTAGTCCAGCTGTAGAATCTCTAGCGAAGATATATCAGTGCCAACTACCAAACCGGCCCCCAGTGATATAAATGTCGAATGGTCATGCAAGCGCCTCATGAGTGTTAGCTCATGTTGAGCTTGACATATCAACATGGAGGACATGTGAAGGATGCTGAGAGATGCAATCTTCGCCAGCGACATTGCCTTTGTATACAAAGAGAAAAGAGAGGAGCTTAGGGCTTCTTGAATGGTGGTAGAGAGGATCTTGGAGCTTTCACGAGATGACAGTAGATTCAAAGGTCCCCTATGCTGGAGAGCATACTACTACACATAGGCATGGCAGAGTCCAGGCTCACATACACCCCCCTCCCCGACATAGATGGTCCCACCACGTGCATTTGCTTATAGTTCTTCAGCTTTAAATTTGAATTGTAGAACAAAAATCATGATTGGCAAATCCATCGACTCATGGTTTTCCAAATCAATGGAGCCTTGCACATCTGGATCAAAACCAATGGATTACAGGTCATCATGGATTATCTCATCTAGCTCTTTTGCTATCATGAATTTTTGGCATCTACTATGGGCGATATTATTTATGATACAAAGGTTACATGGATACATAGACAAGCATTTTTTTAAAAATGAACTCCTCTCAAATTTGTAGTCAAAGGTTGCAACCATGTGTGTTTTTCAGGTCCTTAGCCCTAAACCTATGTTCTACCTATATCACCTTATCCTAGGCATATTTTTTCTTTAATTCTATGATTTATAGGATTTTTTAAGTTTTTTAAAATTTAATTAGATACTATCTACTATTTGGAACGAGTTTTTAAACATTTATTGGTGATAAAAATAAAAATAATTCTCATAAAAAATGTAAAAATATTTCAAAGTTAAGAAAAATAGCTCCTTAAAAGTTGATGTTTACATCAGAGTTGATGCAAAGCATCAAATTTTCCACACGACTTATGTTTTGCATCAAAGTTGATGCAAAACATCAACTCTACCACAAAACTTGATATTTTCAAATGCTCTGAAGAAGATAGTTGGAGGATCAGAGGTTGATTTTCACAAACAGCCTATTTTAGCAATTTTATTTATTCGAGCATGGTCAGATGACCTATTCCACAAATTTTGAGTACCAACACAACTATGTTTCGATGCGATATGCAGATGTCACAAACCGATTTACTGTACCAACATCAAGTTTCGTGGGAAAGTTGATGTTTCGCATAACATCAAGTTTTGTAAAAAAGTTGATCTTTTGCATAGAAATTTTATGTTTTGCATATAAATTTGATGTTTTACATCAACTTGATGCAAAACATCAAATTTTCATAAAAGTTGATGTTTTGTATCAAGTTGATGAAAAACATCAACTCTTAATTGAGAAGTTTTTACTAAGCATTACGTTCTTACTAAGCATTAAGTTGGCTGCAAATGTTGTAGCTAAAACATCCTCACCATGTGTAGTAACCAGTAGGATTCAAACCAATAGGAAAGTATAAACGTTTGTTTCTTAAAGCGAGCTTTTTTATGCTTTCTAAACTCATTTGATAACTAAAATTACCATTTTAATATCTCTTTGTCACATCAAGGATACATCTTCTTTAAAAATGAGTGTGTAATTATTTTTCAAAATTAGACAACTTTTAAATAGCTTATTCATGATAATTTAAAATTCATCTGTACGTAACGAGCTCTTTTAAAAAAAGTATATATTATCAATTGAGAAATTGTGATACTCAAGAGCTTTAAAATGGATTTTAATACTAATCTTATCAAGAGCCAAAATAGGGTTTTGTAATTAAGATAATAATTATATCAAGATAACGCTTTTGTAATATAATCATATAAATAGTTTTTTATAGTTGCACTCTGTAGCACATCCTCAATCATGCTAACATGACAGATAACCCAAGGAGTCTAAGCTTCAAGTGTGCACATAGAAGAAAAAAATGTATTTGTGGATAGTGAAGAAGAGGATACCTCGTCTACCTTCTCAGGGAAAGGCAGATAACCCAAGGAGTCTAAGCTTCAAGTGTGCACATAGAAGAAAAAAATGTATTTGTGGATAGTGAAGAAGAGGATACCTCGTCTACCTTCTCAGGGAAAGGCACATCAACTAGTGATGGTGTTGGTATAGATAGCAATGATTATGAGGAACCATAACTATGCCATGAGTTATATGTTTAGAAAATAGCTTCTTTTTACAATTGTATCATTTTTTTCCTGGATTGAAGATAGAAAATAGCTTCTTTTTACAGTTGTATCATTTTTTTCTGGATTGAAGATGGAAATAATAAACATTGTCTCTATTGTGGCATGTTTTTTGAAAACTTATTATTAGATTTTCAATTATAATCTCAAAAAGTAGGCAAAACGAAGTCTTTTTTTTTTCATGTCAATTTTTGTAAGAAACGTGTAGTGCTCAAAATATTATCATTTTTGGCAGTGTTGTACACATGCGTAGACCACTTTTTAAAAAGAGGTAAAATTTTAAACTTTTCTTATGAAATCTTTGAAAGATGCCAAATGTTTCTCATTTTCAAGAAATATTACCTTTTTTTTGCAACAGTATTTCATCAAGAAAGGTACAATAGTAGTCCATGAGCCCCCTTTTGTGCTTAAGCCCATGACCAAGGTCCTAAACCTAATCTAAAGTTGTTGCTTCATTACAAAGCATTGATAGTTCAGTCTTGTTTGTGTGGGATGATTCTTCTCTTGGTGGTGACTTGATTAAGTTTCCCACAATCTCGCTTCATCATGATTATGTTTTTGATGAGGATGAGGACTACACCGACATGGATACTTCTAAGGATGATGATGATGTTTGTGATGTAACCATAGATGATTATATGGGTGATGATGATCATGGTGATCATTCATGGGATACATTTGGTGAGTTATGGCATGTTAGGATTGGATCCTTGGAGGACATGGATTAAGCATGCTTACACTTTCACTGCCTATCATAGTGGTGTTTGCATGGGCCTCGATAGCTTCTACGACTCACCCCTGACATCGCCTAGCCATCATCTCATTGATTCTCATTTACTTAGACCGACTCTTTTATTGTATTATGATGGGGATGATGTTGTATTTTACACACATACACACATGATGACATCGATGTATCACACACACATGCACATGATCATGATCATAGTGATATATGTGCACATGATGCCACTAACACATATGCACATGATGATGATGTATATGATAGCGATGTGTGTGAGTCAGATCATGTGGGCATGATCTCAAGGGTAGAGATGATAGTGAGCATATACCGAGCATCGACATTTCTATACCTATCGTCTTTCCTATGGATCATGTAGACACTCTAGTTGATTGTAGTGGTGACATTCTAGAGGATAGTGTGCATTTGATTAGTGATGTATCCATTAGCACACTTGAGGTTAGTGACACTTTGCATACGAGTGACATAGACACCTATGAGCATAGACCTGAGTTCTTGTGTTAGATTCTTCAGGCTATTCTTCTAGGATTTCTATTTGTAGAGATATCGATGATATATGACCACTACTCTTAGTATTCATAGCATTCCTAGTAGTGTTTATGTGAATAGATTTCTTGTATTTGAGCAATTAGGGATAGTTCATGAGAGTAGTGATGATTTTTCTTAGGTTAGACCTCGTTTGAGAGGTAGGATTGTGCATATGGATCTAGAGAGCTTTATATTTGATTTCGACATTCTTTTAGATCTAGTGTTGATGGAGATAGACCCTACCTTTGAGGATGACCTTAGAGATATTAGAGATTTTAGGGATAGTGATTTTATGGAGGATACCACTTATCTTTCATGTGAAGGTACTTTTCAGTATTCAGATGATGATGTTTATGGTGATCCTATTGATCATGTCTTGGCTTTGGGGGACCACACATATGCACAGAGTTTCACACATGAGATCATGTTACATATTTTGGATCGTGCCTATACACACATTGATGTAGTGGATCATGCCCTAGATGATTCGAGCTATACTATAGTGGATGATGGCATTGATTCACATGAGTTCTTGCATGATGCTGACTTTGAGATGTGTTTCTTTGGTGTCCATGATTGTCTACACGACCCTAGTTTCTTTGGAGCTGAGACATTCATCTTCGGATTGATGCATCATATGCCACTTGGGATGTATGGTTGATTAATCATATGGCATTCCATTCCGATGCACTTGTGACATCTCTTGGTCTTGATCTCATGGACCATTTGACATTCCAATTAGAAGTTTTCTTCCATTTGTCGAATACCCTGGATGTTAGTTCCATATTTTATAAGTCACGAGGATGGGCTTATGAGCTATCCCTTGGACTTGAGCTTTTCTTGTGACCCCAAGAGCTATTGTCACATTGGATTTGAGGGTCTGTGATGTGTACTTACTTCATTTATCCATTCAACCCAGAAGGATTCTTACCTAGCCTCGTCATTGACATTGGCTTCTTGCACTTTACTTTTGACCTTGGGAGATATTTGGCTGCTTTCATCATTGATAGTGGTCTCTCACAGTTTCATCATTGATAGTGCTTTCATCATTGACCTTGGGAGATATTCGGCTACTTTACTTTTGACCTTGGAAGATATTCGATTACTTTACTTTTGACCTTGGGAGATATTCGATTGCTTCTTTTGACCTTGGGTGATATTCG
The DNA here is from genome assembly GCF_041138505.1 of Cibotium barometz. Lineage (NCBI taxonomy): Eukaryota > Viridiplantae > Streptophyta > Polypodiopsida > Cyatheales > Cibotiaceae > Cibotium > Cibotium barometz. Next base: position 58,963,814 of record NC_141058.1, on the reverse strand, counting down.
ACTGCTTTCATTATTGATAGTGGTCTCTCACACTTGGGAGAGATATTCGACTACTTCTTTTGACTGTGCTAGGAGATATTCGCTACTTCTTTTGACCTTGGGAGAGATATTCGGCTGCTTCTTTTGACCTTGGGAGATATTCGGTTGCTTTCATCATCGATAGTGGTCTCTCATACTTTCCCTTTGATCCAGGTGGGAGATTTCTTAGCTTTATCATTGATGGGAGGCCCTTATACTTTCCATTCAACCCTGGGGGTCATACTTTTCATGTTATGGTATTTGGGTCTTCCATGACAGTGCCTTGGTCATGAGTTTTGGCTTTCATAGATAGCCTTTTCTATATATTTGATTTTTGCATGACCACCCTTTAATTTCAAGGACGAAATCATTATAGGAGGGGATGGTTTGTAATGAAGTAACAACATTAGATTAGGTTTAAGACCTTGGTCATGGTCTCAAGTATAAAAGGGGCTCATGTGTGAGATCCCACTACCCCCTCTGTGCATCGGATTCCCGGATGGTAATAGCGGAAGTAGCTTCCTCTTGTGCGAGGCAGGGTTTCTCACACTCGGGGCCTCGCCCTCGAATGTCCGGGCACGAGACTAGGCTGGTGGTCATTCTGAAAACCGAACAAGGAAAATTTCCTATGCCCAAAAAGCGGGGACGATTCCACCATTTTTATTTTCTTAATGAATTTTTATAATGAGGTCAAGATACTGAACTAATCTTTATCTAAATAAACCAGATAGAAGGGAAACTATTACAGACTTAACTTGAATGAATCAACGCTTTTTTCCTGATTGAATCAGGCATAGCCATTGATTTATTCTTTAGAGAAGTCTTCAGGATTCTAATTAACTACTCGAGTTCTAAGCGTATTCTTATCTATCAATTTTATTATTAAAACTCTACAGATTCTAGCCTAACCCCATCTGGCCCATGGGTCAGCCAAACCGCCCAACCACTAGAATAGTAGAAGCAGACAAGAACTCACCCACCCATAATTGAATGCCTTTCTTAACTTTTGCATTAGAATACAGATACGCACACACTTCTCTTTAAACTTTAACTTATAAAACAATCCATTGACAAACAATTAATGGTCACACATGTCATAACTCAAAATTCCCATTGAGTCTTTGTTTCTCACAAAACAGTATCACTCTGGACTCTCCGTTGAAACCAGCGGGTCAACAAAATGAGATCCAGTAATAGATTACAATAAACATTGGTCCATCATACAATATCGTCCTCGATATACGCATGGGTGTCCTCGGCACCACGAGCCCGTGCATCACGTGGTCAGAACCCTCCAGGATCCTCCTTAGGTGTCCTGGCACTTCACTTAGGGACCGCTTTGTCGGTCCTCGTCCATCGTATCGGAAGCGCACCATTTTAACCATACTGAGGCTGGTCAAGACTTGGGCAGGCTTTGCCGCGTGAGCTGTCCTTTGAACACTCCCCGCCAGCTGTTGCAACCGAACTTCCCTTAGAAAACACATATACCAAATGCTCCTCCAGCATTCTGGCGTAAGACAGTCCTTTAAGAAAACAGGGTTTCTATGCAAGTTTTCAGTTTTGATTTTCTTTTGAATACAATGAGTATATCTTAATTCCGTATCCCAAGACTTCTAGATCACAGTCGGGATTTCCAAGCAGAATTCCTCGAATTCTAAATTCTTAATCCTCAGATCAAAATCAAAGGTCTCAACTTAGTTTCAGAATCGGTGGGTGATTTGAGTGTAGATTATGGGACCGTCACATCGTCATTTCTTGAAACTGACGAAGGAGTTATGTCTTGGTCATAGCCTGATTTAGGTTTTGAGTCTAGAAAGGTTCTTCTTGAACTATCTTTATCAAAGGAAAATATTTCAATTACTACTTTACTGAATTTAAAACTAATCATGAATTCCTATGAGGAATCATTTATCTAAAATTTCGATTTCGATAGTTTCACTGAATTTTCTCATTGTCATCCTTAGAGAATATGAAATGATAGGATTTTCTTTCACAGAGTATTTACTTAATCATTTACCAATTTTCAAGGGAATCAGGCATAGGATTAAAGAGCTCTTACTTTGATATGAAAATTAAATTCTTTTATGCATCCTTTTATGCATAAGAATCGATATTAGTGAAAGTAACACTTTTACAATAAAAAAATTTCTTTGATGCATTATTTTATGCATAAAAATCAATAATGATGAAAGTAACACTTTTATAATAAAAAAATATTCTTTCATGCATACTTTTATGCATAAAAATCAATAATGATAAAAGTAACACTTTTATAATAAAAAAATATTCTTTTATGCATAAAAATCCATTTTGATGAAAGTAACACTTTCATAATAATAAAAATATTCTTTTATGCATAAAAATCCATTTTGATGAAAGTAACACTTTCATAATTAAAAAAAATATTCTTTTACGCATAAAAATCCATTTTGATGAAAGTAACACTTTCATAATTAAAAAACTTATTCTTTTATGCATAAAAATCCATTTTGATGAAAGTAACACTTTCATAATTAAAAAAATTATTCTTTTATGTATAAAAATCCATTTTGATGAAAGTAACACTTTCATAACAAAAAAATTATTCTTTTGCATAAAAATCCATTTTGATGAAAGTAACACTTTCATAATAAAAAAATTATTCTTTTATGCGTAAAAATAATAATCAATATGCATCTTCTATGCATGAAAATGACACTTTTAGAATATAGAAACGATAGGGATTACTCTTTTAGAATAATAAAAGATAATACTTATTTCCAATTTTTTAAATTTTTTAACCATAACCTCCTTTATATGGCTGACCATTTTTCAAATTTTCCTACTTATTTTTACTTAACAATTAACAATTTTCACTTTTAAATGAGAAATAATATGAAAGTTGAATTCCAACTATTAGCTCACTTAACTAGGATAAAGAAGGGCTGATTTTAAGAATGAGAGAGGGGGAAAGCCTTTCCACAAGGCATAGCATCCATTTATCACTTCAAACAACACAAAAATTAGAAAGCTTAAAAAGAATAAAGAAAAATATAAGATTTCTAACTTACATAAATTCTTGGGATTTGATTACAGGGGGAAGATGCTAGACATCTTGAGAGGCTGGGGAGGAATCTTACATTCTCTCCCACTTAAAAAACACGAGATGTCCTCATCTCGCAAACTGGGGGTAATCTCGCCAACAGATCGGCTTCTTTCTCCCAGGTGGCATCTTCAAAAGGATAGAACTTCCATTTGACCAATAATTCTCTCAAAATTTTGTTCCTGAGAATCTTTTCTCGAATATCAAGGATTTCTTCAGGTTGGAGTTCCATCTGCCCTTGGGTTGAAGAAGTTAAGATTTCATCATCAAGCACATGATTTGGGCTCGGTACATACTTTTTAAGAAGAATGCTGACATGAAATACATTATGTACTTTGAGATGAGGAGGCAGAAGAAGCTCGTAGGCTAATTCACCTACTTTCTTTAGATATGGTCCACAATATCTGGGAGATAATTTCTTGTACTTCCCAAGAGATAGAGAACTTCTTTTGGGGCGTACTCGAATGAAGACCATATCTGCTTCTTCGAATTCTCTATCAGCCCTCTTCTTATCTGCATACTGCTTCTGTCTATCCTAGGCAACTTTTATATCTTTACGAATTGCCTGCATCTGCTGCTCCATGTCATCAAGCATCTGTCTTTGGACATCTCGACCCTAATCAATGGGTCAGAGACCAAGTTAACGAAGTTAAGCAATCTTGTCCATACAGAGCTTTGAAAGGGCTCATCCCAATACTTCGATGATAAGAAGCATTGTAGGCGAACTTGACTAGGTGCAGATAGCTTAGCCACTTCTTGGGTTCCTTGCCACAGCATGACCGAAGTATATTTACGATTACTTGGTTCACCCTTTCAGTTTGACCATCGGTCTCAGGGTGGTAGGTTGTGCTGAGATCCAAGAAAGTTCCTACTGCTTCAAAAAATGCAGTCCAGAATCTTGACATGAATTTGGGGTCTCGATCACTTACTATTCTTCTGGGTAGGCCATGCAATCGGAAGATTTCCTTGAGAAACACTCTGGCCACATCCACTGCAGTGTAGGTTTCTTTTACTGGAATCAGATGGGCAACTTTGGTTAATCTATCAACTACCACGAAGATGGAGTTGTAACCTGATTGCACTGAGGGTAATCCAATAATAAAATCTATACTGATACATTCCCACTTCATCTGGGGGATGTCTAAAGGATGTAACTTCCCAGGCAATTTTACTCTCTTGGCCTTGACTTTCTGACAGGTCAGACATTGACATACATGATTAAGCACAACCTTTTTTAGACCTGGCTAAAAGAAGCTTTTCTTCACAGACGTAGATTTTGAGATGAAACCTAGATGTCCTGCAATAAGGCTGTCATGTGCTTCATTTAAAATTTGTCCCTTGGTTCCCTCATCATTGGGAATGCATAGCCTGCGATTAAAATACATAATTCCATCATCCAAGCTGTATCCTTGAGCTCGGTTCAACTCCTGTGTAGTTTTCCTTTCTTGTATAAGTAGGGTAGCAATAGGGCCAAAGAATCTATCCTGCATGATCTTCTCTCTTGCTTCAATAATCAAAGGATTTGACACTAGCAAGCAAGGAGGCTTTTCTGCTCTGAGGGCATCTGCTACCACATTTTTTTGCTTGGACGGTACTTGATTTCAAAATCAAATTCCTACAAGGTTTGCATCCACCTTCTTTGGCGCATGTTGAGATCCTTCTGAGTGAAGATCCACTTTAACCTCTGATGTCATCATTAAAGTGAATCTTTGACCCAGTAGGTAATGTCTCCACAACTTCAGGGCATATACTACTGAAAGTAGATCCAGGTTGTGGTGGACAGCGTAATTCCTTTCATGCGTTCTGAGTTTTCGAGATTCATAGGCCACTGCATGACCTTCCTGCATGAGTGCACCTCCCAAACCACTAGCATCAGTTACTACCTCAAAGGGTAGAGAGAAATCTGGAAGCTTTAGAACGGGATTGGTTACCAAGGTGGTCTTCAGCTTATCAAAAGCACTCTGGCACCTGGCAGACCATTGAAATGGAATATTCTTCTTGAGAAGATTAGTCAGGGGGAAGCTATGAGTGGTATAAAAATTCTATACCAACCAGTCAATCCCAAGAATCCTCTGACTTCTTTCATTGTCTTTGGTTCACGCCAATCTATGACTGCTTGGAATTTTGCAAAATCTGGAGAAATTTCATTTTTTGATACCAGAAAGCCCAAGTATTCGACATCGGCAGAGAAAGTGCATTTGCTCTTTTTGGCAAAGAGTTGGTGCTTCCTTAGAATCTCAAGAACTTTTCTGACATGAGCTTCATGGTCAGCTGCATTCTTTGAGTAAATCAGAATATCATCAAACAAAAACAAAATCATCCAAGTATTCTCTGAGAATGTCTTACATTAAGCGATTGAATGTAGCTGGGGCATTTGTCAATCCAAACGACATGATAGTGAATTCATAATGCCCATACTGAGTATTGATGGGCTGTCTTCGGGATATCTTGCTCATTAATCCTGATCTGATAATACCTTGATTTGAGATCTATCTTTGTGAAGATCTGGGCTCCACTTAGCCTGTCCACCAGAAGCTCATCAATTCTGGGGATAGGATACTTATTCTTAACTGTCAGCTGATTTAGACCTCTGTAGTCCACACAAAGTCTTAGCGTTCCATCTTTCTTTTTCTGAAAGAGAACTGGTGCACCCCAAGGTGAAACATTGGGTCTTACAAACCCTTATTCCAACAGCTGTCTAAGCTGTTCCTTGAGTTCGATGGCTTCAGGAACTGGCATTTTGTACGTGTGCAGGGCTACTGGCTGAGCTCCTGGGGTCAATTCTATCACATGATCTACTTCCCGAATTGGAGGCATCTCTGTTAATTCTGCTGGGAATAATATTCACTTAACCATTCAGGTTCTTTATCTTTTAACTTTGAGTCTACCGAACTCATTTTGACAAGATAAGTGCGCTGCTTCTTTCTAAGTTCTTTTAGTAACTTAGAAGCTTTTACTAACTGCAGACTAGGGGATCCTGAAATTCCGATTCCTTGAACTTTGTTTCCGTGAAGGTCACGGAAGGAGATGGTTCCATTATGACAGTGAATATCAACTTGATTTTTGTGGAGCCAATCCATTCCAAGGATCCCGTCAAAAACTCCCAAAGGTATAACTCTAAACTAATAGTCAGTTAAATTCCCATCTAGATTGAACTGAATACAATCTGTCTTAAGGTGAGTGAAAAGAATTCCGAGGCGTCGAATGATATAGAATGACACCACGCACCATTTTCAGCTTTAACAGAATTATTGCCCATGAGAGGTTCTGTCACAGCATTGCACGCCGGTTGCAAGAGGCGTGGACATACTGCCCTGCAAACCACTTATGTTGTTGTCTCTCCGCTGGGTCAGGAAAATATAAATCCTCGAAATGGCGTGCGAGTCTTGCTTGGCTTGTTTGAGTTGAAGCGGATGAGATGAGATGCTCCAAGGCGAACGCAGTCATATCCTGAGAGACTGGGTGAAGTCAAGAATACCGGATAAGTATGGAACTTCCATCTATAATTTCCAATTCAATTTATAAGTTTTCAAAAAAAAAAAAAGTTTATTCAACATAATATTAACAGGTGAAAACATTATTTTTCAGACTTACTTTAAAATTTTAAGTAGTTTCTGCTACTGTTACGTAAATTTTACAATAGTGCTCAGATACCAACTGTGAGATCCGACTGCCCCCTCTGCACACCGGATTCCCGGATGGTAATAGCGGAAGTAGCTTCCTCTTGTACGGGGCAGGGTTTCTCACACTTGGGGCCTCGCCCTCGAATGTCCAGGCGCACGAGACTAGGCAAGTGGTCATTCCGAAAATCGAACCGAGAAAATTTTCCATGCCCGAAAAGGGAGGACGATTCCACCATTTTTATTTTCTTAACGAATTTTTCTAACGAGGTCAAGATACTGAACTAATCTTTATCTAAATAAACCAGATAGAAGGGAAACTATTACAGACTTAACTTGAATGAATCAACGCTTTTTTCTTGATTGAATCAGGCACAGCCGTTGATTTATTCTTTAGAGAAGTCTTCAGGATTCTAATTAACTACTCGAGTTCTAAGTATATTATCAATTTTATTATTAAAACACTACAGATGTACTCACCCACCCATAATTAAATGCCTTTCTTAACTTTTGCTTTAGAATACAGATACACACACACACTCCTCTTTAAACTTTAACTTATAAAACAATCCATTGACAAACAATTACTGGTTACACATGTCATAACTCAAAATTTCCATTGACTCTTTGTTTCTCACAAAACAGTATCACTTTGGACTCTCCGTTGAAACCAGCGGGTCAACAACGAGATCCAGTAATAGATTACAATAAACATTGGTCCATTATACAATATCTTCCTGGACATATGCATGGGTGTCCTCGGCACCGCGAGCCCGTGCGTCACCTGGTCAGAACCCTCAAGGATCCTCCTTAGGTGTCCTGGCACTTCACTCACGAACCGCTTCGTCGGCCCTCGTCCATCATACCGAAAGCGCACCATTTTAACCATACCGAGGCTAGTCAAGACCTAGGCAGGCTTTGCCGCGTGAGTTGTCCTTTGAACACTCCCCGCCAGCTGTTGCAACCGAACTTCCCTTAGAAAACACATATACCAAATGCTCCTCCAGAATTTTGGTGTAAGACAGTCCTTTAAGAAAACAGGGTTTCTATGCAAGTTTTCAGTTTTGATTTTCTTTTGAATACAATGAGTATATCTTAATTCCGTATCCCAAGACTTCTAGATCATAGTCGGAATTTCCAAGCAGAATTTCTCGAATTCTGAATTCTTAATCCTCAGATCAAAATCAAAGGTCTCAACTTAGTTTCAGAATCGGTGGGTGATTTGAGTGTAGATTATGGGACTGGTCACATCGTCATTTCTTGAAACTGACGAAGGAGTAATGTCTTGGTCATAGTCTGATTCAGGTTTTGAGTCTGGAAAGGTTCTTCTTGAACTATCTTTATCAAAGGAAAATATTTCAATTACTACTTTACTGAATTTAAAACTAATACGAATTTCTATGAGGAATCATTTATCTAAAATCTCGATTTCGATAGTTTCACTGAATTTTCTCATTGTCATCTTAGAGAATATAAAACGGTAGGATTTTCTTTCAGAGAGTATTTACTTAATCATTTACCAATTTTCAGGGGAATTAGGCATAGGATTAAAGAGAACTCTTACTTTGATATAAAAATAAAATTCTTTTATGCATCCTTTTATGCATAAAAATCGATATTAGTGAAAGTAATACTTTTACAATAAAAAAATTTCTTTGATGCATTATTTTATGCATAAAAATCAATAATGATGAAAGTAACACTTTTATAATAAAAAAATATTCTTTCATGCATACTTTTATGCATAAAAATCAATAATGATAAAAGTAACACTTTTATAATTAAAAAAATATTCTTTTATGCATAAAAATCCATTTTGATGAAAGTAACACTTTCATAATTAAAAAAAATATTCTTTTATGCATAAAAATCCATTTTGATGAAAGTAACACTTTCATAATTAAAAAAGTTATTCCTTTATGCATAAAAATTCATTTTGATGAAAGTAACACTTTCATAATTAAAAAAAATATTCTTTTATGCATAAAAATCCATTTTGATGAAAGTAACACTTTCATAATAATAAAAATTATTCTTTTATGTTTAAAAATCCATTTTGATTAAAGTAACACTTTCATAATAAAAAAAATATTCTTTTATGCATAAAAATAATAATCAATATGCATCTTCTATGCATGAAAATGACACTTTTAGAATATATAAATGATAGGGATTACTCTTTTAGAATAATAAAAGATACTACTTATTTCTAATTTTTTTTAAAAAATTTGCCATAACCTCCTTTGTATGGCTGACCATTTTTTAAATTTTCTTACTTATTTTTACTTAACAATTAACCTCAATTGGTTTTAAGCATTCTAAACTAAACATTTTTAAAATTTTTCTACTTATTTTTACTTAACAATTAACCTCAATTGGTTTTAAGCATTCTAAACTAAACATTTTTTAAAATTTTCTACTTATTTTTACTTAACAATTAACCTCAATTGGTTTTAAGAGCATTCTAAACTAAATAATTTTCACTTTTAAATGAGAAATAATATGAAAGTTTTATTCCAACTATTAGTTCACTTAACTAGGATAAAGAAGGGCTGATTTTAAGAATGAGAGAGGGGGAAAGCCTTTCCACAAGGCATAGCATCCATTTATCACTTCAAATAACACAAAAATTAGAAAGCTTAAAAAGAATAAAGAAAAATATAAGATTTCTAACTTACATAAATTCTTGGGAGCTTTCCTTTGGCTTGATGGTTTGAGGGTTCTACTCTTGTTTGTAACAAGAGCGGCCACCAATATTTAGAAGAGGAAAAGGTCAAAAACTAGTGAATTATTAAGAAATTCACAGTTCTTGGCTCTTGGGAGGAGTAGAGTAACAGTGCATAAACACATTATTTTTCAACAAAGGGAGAGTCTTCTATTTATAGGAAAAAGTGAGCTCCTAGCTAAGTAAACTGATTCTAGAATTTTTCCAATTCAGTTTGGTCAATTTTTGACCATTTTTAGGTCAGTTTAGCTTCTTTTTGAAAGTAGACTTGAATTAGGAGAGAGGAGAGATGAAATATCTCAACTTTTGAAGATTTAAAACTCCATTACACATGTGAAGTAGGCGCCTCATTCATGAGGGGGGAATCCCCATTGTGAGGTGTCAAAAATCCATTTTTTTAGCTTTTCCTTTGGTCCTTAGGAAAAAGTGAGCTCCTAACTAAGTAAACTGATTCTAGAATTTTTCCAATTCAGTTTGGTCAATTTTTGACCATTTTTAGGTCAGTTTAGCTTACTTTTTGAAAGTAGACTTGAATTAGGAGAGAGGAGAGATAAAATATCTCAACTTTTGAAGATTTAAAAATCCATTACACATGTGAAGTAGGCGCCTCATTCATGAGGGGGGAATCCCCATTGTGAGGTGTCAAAAATCCATTTTTTTAGATTTTCCTTTGGTCCTTAGTCCACTCTTCATCTTATGTGAGTATTTACTCATTTTTGGGAGGAATTTTCTTTATTTCTTCTATTTATCTTCTCCACACATTTGGATGAATTTAATTGGCCCCTCAAAACCTTAATTTGAAAGTTTTTGAAAATCTGGACCCGTAGGATAAGGCCTCTTGAACAGATTATACTTGATTTCTAATGCACCTTCTGAAAATCTTTTTGAACTTCTGTTTCGGGGGAACTTATTTTAATAAGACGAGATATTTTTCCACCCAAAAGTATTCAAAATCTGAATATTCTCTCTCTAAAATATTTTCTCTCTCTAGGTCAAAATAGGTAGAAACAAGATCTTTTATATTTCTGAAGAGGGATTTGATTATAGGGGGAAGATGCTGGACATCTTGAGAGGCTGGGGAGGAATCTTACATCATGGACTACTATTTTACCTTTTGATACCTTTTGACATCTTTTGATATTGGTCATCTTGACTCTTGGAACCTCATGGCTTTCAAACCTCAGCTTATGGAAGGCTATTTCCATCCTTTGGTGGTGAAAGGCGAAATCAGTTAGGCATTATGTATAATTTCTTTCTAATTGCATGTTAATCAACATAATTATTATCCCTAATCTCAACTTTATGATCACTCCATTTAAATTTTAAACAAGAAGATTATATATATATAAAGTAGCATCATTATTCTCTTTGAGCTTTCAACTTTGTGTTCGCTATCGCCAGAGTGAGAGGAAAAACATTGTGCTTGACCTTTTAAAAAAAAGGAGGAGCCTTGAGTATCACCAAGCTCTTGGAGCTCTCAGCTTTGCTAGCAGCAGTAGCATGAAGAAGAAGAAGAAGAAGGAGCTCCTAGTTCACAGCAACAACAATTAGTTGCCACCAAGGCTCTCATGATACAGGCAAAGACAGCAGCTTATTGGCATCACTATATAGATCCTCAGGGGTTCGCCATGTGCCAGAGCTAAGATCGCTACCGCATCATTGAGCTCAAGGAGATCTCAACTCAGTTGGTGGCCGCGCCTCATCCAATGAAGGATTTTTAATTGAGAGGTTTAAAAAAAACATTTCCCCATTTCACTTGACATCCTTATTCATGGATGGAAAGCTTTGCATTATTTTGCTTCCAAAGTACAAGAAGGCTATGAGGCTTGCTATATCACATGGGTTGTTTTTTTACTTTCTTGGTTCATACTACTCTAAGGTGGGCTAGGAAAAGAAGATTGTGAGGCCTACTATGTCACGATAGATAATATTTGCACTTGCTTTTCATACTCACTCTAAGGTGGTATTTAAGAATGTGGATGTGGTGCCTCTGAAGGGGATGAAATAAAATAATCAATAATCACTTTGGAAAAATATTACAGTGACTATGATGCT
>NC_141058.1:58854814-58944814 GCF_041138505.1 Cibotium barometz | reverse complement strand
AATGAATTTATTTCGTGTGGCTTATTTTGTTGCCAAAAATGACCTTGCTTATGCTAAATTTGTTCCTACATTAGAGTTATTGAGAGAATGCAAAACTCCTAATGTTCCTGAACAAATGTATAATAACGATAAATCATGTGCTACTTTTGTTCATTATGTTGGTAAGTCGCTCGAAACAAGTTGTATTACATACATCAAACAATCACCTTGTTTTGCTATGATGATTGATGAATCAACTGACATTGCAATTAAAGAGCACTTGATAGTGTATGTTACTTATATCGATAGCCATCAATCGAAAGTATCATATTGGGACTTATTAGAAGTACATGATCTTACTTCTTATGGGCTATTTGACTCATTGAGAAACTTGATAAGGAAACATGGTTTAGATGAAAGAAAACTAATAAGCTTTGGTTCTGATGGTGCTTTCGTCATGATTGGTAAGAAAGGGGGGTAGCAAAAAGACTTAAAGATATATCACCATTTATGACTTCTATTAATTTGCATTGCACACCGCACTAATCTTTGTGCTAGTAACAGCATTGAAAAGTTTCAATATGCCAAGTATATTGACTCCACTCTAAATGAAGTAGCTAAACTTTTCAAAAAGAGTACTGTGCGTATGGAGAAGTTGAAAGCTTTAGAAGAAGAATTTGATTTGCCAACTTTGAAATTAGAAATGATACATTCAATAAAATCGTTAAGTAGGCACAAAGTTATCGACAAACTTGAATATTTTCGATTGGAGAATGTATCATTGTTTGAAAAAGTATCATCTTTTGAGTTTGTGTATGCTATTCATTTCTTGGGAGACTTGCTTTCACACTTAACTATTCTTAGCAAAATATTTCATCAAAAGACATATGTTGATGTCACTGCTGTCCCAAGAATAATAGATGCACAAATATATGCTATGGAAATGGAATTTATCATGGAACCTACATTGGATATAAATGCAAGTAGGCTAGATAGTTCAGGCTATCCTATTATTCCAGACTATGGACTCTCTAAAGGTTTGCTTCATGCGCTGAGAGCCTCTATGAGGGGTCAAAACTTCAGAAGCATGGATCAGATCTTGATCGCGTGATAACTTTTCAAAAGTCATTCACATCTCATATTATAGAAAACATGAAGAGAAGATTTAGTGATAACTCAATATTGAGTTGTTTGAAAATATTATCCCCTTCATGTTATCCTCCTATCAAACAATTGAAAAATTTTGGAGGTGATGAACTAGAACAACTTATAAAATCCTATGGAGAAAGTAAAATATCAAAAGGAGGACATACCATAGAAGGCTTTATTAATCCTATCTCTTTGAGAAGAGAGTATCGAACCTTCAAAATTCAAGCTATTACTGATTGGAAAGGATGGAACCTCAAGGACACATGGGCTTACATTAGTAACAATGAAACTTTGAGGGAGAAGTATGGAACTTTACTTGAACTAGCACAGGCAGCTTTATTGCAATGTTGTAGTACTACTATTTGTGAACGTGGGTTTAGTATCCAAAATATCATAAAGTCCAAATAAGAAATTCTCTCACCACTAAAAGTGCCTCTACTTTGATGAAAGTTTCAATCGAAGGTCCCCCATTGGCGGAGTTCGACTTTGATGAAGCAATTACGCTTTGACGTGATGATGTGAAGACTACAAAGGCATATCTACGGCTCTGAAAGAGAATAAGTGAAAGGTAAAGTATATCAAATTTTCTTCTCTTCTTACGCTAAATTTATAAGTGTAATTTTTACATTTAACTTCATGATTGTTATGAATGTTAGGTATACAATGTGTAATGAGAATCCAAGATCACAAATAAGATGCAAGAAGTTCAATTTCATGAAACTATTGAAGATGGTGGCTATTATGAGAAAAACAAATTATTATTTGATATCATAACCATAGTTTCATTTTCATGGAAACATTGATGATGGTGTCTATTATGAACAAAGCAAATTGATCTTCCATTGTAAAACTATCAAGTTGCTCTTAATGAGAAATGATTATCTTTTTTCCTCCAATTGATTGTGGCTCTAAAGCTAAAATTTTTAACGATATTTTGTCACAATTTTGAGAAGTAATTTTAAGGGTTTTCAAACGTTAAATGGGTCAAAGGTTTCTCAAATGTTTTAAAAAGATTTCTTTCGAGCACTGGTTATTGTAGCTTGCTTGCTTGTTATAATAACACGCGTTACTTTAGTCCACCTTGCCTTTCTGTCATGGGCATACGACGACGAACGTGGATTTTGTGTCCAGCGGAGCGTGGAGTATCAGTTTCTTCCTAAATTCCGTGTGAAAGCAAGGTGGCTGCATTCGATTGGGTAAGTAGTTGAGCTAACGTAAGGGAGGGATCACCTGCAACGGAGCCCTAGAATCGGGGGCACGATTTGGGATCGGGGGGAAAGTGAAACGCCACGCAACAAACGGCAGAAGCTTTAGGAAGGTGCCAAATCTTGGCTTAATCTTCTTCTTTGCCTTGGGCATAGCCTATTGTTTTTCCACATTTCGTTCTTGCCCCTCCCATCTCTATTATGCCTCCTTCACTGTTCATATCACTCATCAATAGGGTAAATCACATTCAGATCAGCTTGTGTCATAGCTTGAATGTTGTTGAAGTTCAATTTGGGTGCCCATGGCCTTCCTCATTAAGTTCATCGCTTCAACGGGCAAGGTGAATGATAGGATGAGGCCACCCATATCGCAGCTATTGCGGCCTCCTTGCACTTGGCACTTGGTTTGGGCCTTCTTGGTGGCCATCAGCATGCTCATGTATGCGGCCTCCCTCCTGCTCTTCTCAAGCGGCTGTCTGCTACCTCACACGAGCGCTGTTGCCCACGCGCTGCAGCTCGTGTCCGCCGGTAGGGATCCGGCCACGCGCCAGCTCAGCCGCATTATGCAGGCCCAACACATTACAACAACTTCTTCTTCTTCTTCTTCTTCTGCGGCGCCGCAGTGGGAAGGGGACCTTCGCGAGATGGAGGGCCCCTGGAACAGGCTGTGCTTCGGGCTGCCTGCCCACAAGCTCAGAGTGGCCCTATTCGTCAAGAAATGGCCGGTCGGAGGTGTGCCGGGCGGCCTGGAGAGACACGCGCTCACGCTGCACAAGGCCTTGGCGGAGAGGGGGCACGTGGTGCACGTGTACACGGTGTCCGGAGACGGCACGACGCCGGACGACATAGTAAATGGGGCGTTAACTGTGCATTTCTTCAAGTCGACACCTCACGGGGGGCTGGATCAAGCAAAGGCGTGGGAGGCATTTATTGCTCATAATGCAACGAGGGGGTTTGATTTGGTTCACACGGAGAGCGTGGCGCTTCCCCATTGGAAGGCGAGAGAGATACCCAATCTGGCTGCTTCTTGGCACGGGATAGCCTACGAGACGGTTCACTCCGACATAGTGCAGGATCTGGTGAGAAAGCCAGGGGAGGAGAGGAGCAGCGAGCTGCAGAGGGCTCTCCGAGACAGGTTGGTACGTGTGTCTGAGGAGATCCGCTTCTTTCCCAGCTATAGGCACCACGTTGGCACCAGCGACTACGTTAGCGACGTGCTGCGCACGATCTACGAGCTGCCACCGGAGAACGTCCACACCATCCTCAACGGCGTAAACGAGCTCCAGTTCTTTCCGGACACACGCAAGGGGGAAGCTTTCCGGGCCAAGCACGGGGTGCCCAAAAACGCCAGCCTGGTACTGGGCGCCGCAGGCAGGCTCGTCCGGGACAAAGGCCACCCCCTTCTCTTCGACGCTTTCTCAGAAATAGTCTCCCAACACAAGGACGTTTACCTCCTCGTGGCCGGACAAGGGCCCTGGGGCGAGCGCTATAAGGAGCTGGCGCCCAATGTTTTGATGCTCGGCAGTATGACCCCCCTCCAGCTCGCCGAATTCTACAACGCAATCGATATCTTCGTCAACCCCACCCTACGCGCGCAGGGCCTCGATCACACGCTGCTAGAAGCCATGCAGTGTGGGAAACCTCTCCTCGCCACCCATTTCTCCAGCATCACCTGGAGCGTCATCGTCAGCCCCAACCTCGGCTACACCTTCTCCCCCAACGTCGCCGCTCTCTCCAAGGCCCTCCGGGCCGTTATCTCTGACGGCCGCCAAGCTCTCCGCCGAAAAGGCCAGGCTTGTCACACCTATGCCTCGCTAATGTTCACCGCAGCCAAGATGGCCTCTTCGTACGAGCGCCTCTTCCTCTGCATCAAAAACGAGTCGTATTGCCATTATCCCCTTCCTATTGACTGCCCAGTTCGCCACAATCCTTACCATATATGATGCCAACAGCGGCCACCTTCTTGCTGCAGGATTACACAATTATTGTGGCGCAAAACGAGTCTATACCTGACAACAAATAGCATGCAGAGGCTTTTGTACTCTCTCCAAGCCAATGAGTTTAGCACAGATTTCTGCCCTCCTAGCTGATTTCTCCCCTTGTCAAGTTCGCACTATCACTAGTACGATGAATTATGTTACTCAAACACTCTATATACATTTAAAACGATGCCGTTTATCCCATTCTACAATTCCGGGGTTGAGTGCAATTGTAGTTTATATTCTGAAAAATAGCTTTAAAATTTAAGATTCAAAAGCTGCACATTTTGATAGGCCGTAGAACAGAACCTCCAAGCTTTTGGAACTTTTCTTTACTAGTTTAAAAATAATAATATTTGAAATGAAGGTTTTACGCTTTCTCACGAAAAATGTTTCTGAACATGCTATCAAAAGCGAGTGCTTTCTGAGACTTTCCGTAAAAGTGTTGAGTGCCGTAGAACAGAACCTCCAAGCTTTGGAACTTTTCTTTACTAGTTTAAAAATAATAATATTGAAATGAAGGTTTTACACTTTCTCACCAAAAATATTTCTGCACATGCTATCAAAAGCGAGTGCTTTGTGAGACTTTCCATAAAAGTGTTGAGTGCCATTGTCCAAGTGTGATTCAAGCCTATAAAGAGAGTGAAAAAAAAAACCTTTAGTCATTGGGTGCAACGCTCCTTAGGATGAAGTAGATTAAAAGGCTATTGACAAATGTGGCAAGACCTATGAGCTTCACATGCAAGAAAACTTGCAAAGCGCATACTCAATAAATAAGAGTAAAATATCTTAAGAACTTGTGTTTCTATAATACCATTTGGGACATGCCACGTGGTGACTCTCAACTATCCCTCTCAATTGTCCTCATGGGTACACTACTAAGAAACCTCGAACTTTATGTATCGCGTGCGTTTAAGGGGTATTTAAAAAATCTTTTACCTGTAAATTTTTTATGAATAAAATGACTCCTTTTTCTTTATAAATTTATGAGCTTTTTTCAAAATTGATTTAAAAAATCCCTTCTATAAATATATTTATGTAAATTTACCTTTAAATTTTGAATTAAAAATCCCTTCATTTGAACTCACTTGGTATACTTATATATTTTTAAGTACCGAGTATTTACCCCATGTAACAACTCCCACTTTCTTCTCTTCTTCTATACTATACACTCTTCTATACTATATACAAATAAGTACTATATACTCTTCTTCTTCTTCTTCTTCTTTTTCTTCTTCTTCTTCTTCTTCTTCTTCTTCTACTACTACTACTACTACTACTACTACTACTACTACTACTACTACTACTACTACTACTACTACTACTACTACTACTACTACTACTACTACTACTATATCTTATTTAAGGGTTAGATGAGAGAGAGAGAGGTTAGAGAGTTAGAGTGAGAGAGAGAGAGGGTCAAAAAGAGAAAGAAAGAGAGTTAAAGAGAGAGGGGATTAGAAAGAGAGTTAGAAGAGTTAGAGAAAGGTAAAGATATATATATAGCTTATTCGAGGGTTAGATTAGAGGGCTAGTTACACATGCACACACACACACACATAGAGGGTTAGATTTGAGGATTAGAGAGAGAGAGAGAGAGAGAGAGAGAGAGAGAGAGAGCGAGCAATAGAGTGAGTTAGCGAGAGAACATGAGTGTTAGAGAAACAAAGAGAGTTAGAGAGAGAGAGAGAGAGAGAGAGAGTTAGTTTGTTCGTCGAGAGAAATGTAGAAAGAGTTCGAGAGAGTAAGAGAGTGTTAGGACAAGGGTAGGACTAGGGGGAGTCAGATGGTTCAGGGGAGTCCAGACATGTGTGGACGGCTAGGGATATAGTTAGTCAGCTAGGGTCTATATATCCGACAGTTGGAGAGTTGCCCTATTCTCTTCTAGGAGTTCTCATGGAGGTCTCATGGTGGCCTCTCACTAGTATTAGAGCCATGAGATCCACGCACTAGCCAATTGCGCCACCATCTCCCCTTGCAGCAATCCCTCGCCTTGTCTGCATACTGTGGAAGCCATAGTCGTGGAAGCGCCCAACATACAACAACAACCATAGCACGGTTATTCTGTGCACACACACAATAACCATAGCATGATTGTTCTCAGCCATTGCACAAACAGCAGCGCACGTCAGACGGGCTACGCATATCGTCCACATGTGGGGAGAGAGTAAGTTCTTAATCTCTCTCTTTTGGACGGAGTCGGCACACAGCAACATGTCAAAAAAGCAACCACAATAGACACTAGATACTGTTGCCTAGACACCAAACTCGACACAATAGCACCAAGAATGATCGGCAAGTAGTCGTGAGGTGCACAAGCAACCCAACCGGCATAAACACACACCCGTCGCTCGAGGAGAGGAAGTTTCCCTTTTTCTCTTTCTCGTGTAGTAAACGGACGCGGAGTGAAACACCACTACAGCAGCAATTGAAGTGCCGAGGCTTTCTCTCTCGCTTTTTCTACAGCTGTGCGACAGAGAGGAGGCTTTTTCTCTCTATTTCTCTACTACAGCCTGCACACAGCAAGCACACAGCAAGGCTTCTCTGGACAACAACAAGGAGCGTGTGGCGACGACGAGCCGCATCACTTCAGAGATAGCAGCAAAAGTTTAATTTTTGGTGAGCCGGTTTTGGTTAAGTACTAGTCTTCATCTTGCATACGAATTTGATTTGTTACTATGACCTTTGAAGTTTCTGAGAACCCTGAGGGTCAATAGCATGGCGGTCATCCATCTTTGGATACAAATATGGTTGATCTGGATGTGGGTGGTCACGGATTTGTGGATTTACATGCACATACTTTATTAGAATCACGCACACAACGTATTGAACAAAATTTACTTGTTCTTTCTCAAAGTTTACAGACCATGCATGAGACTCTTAAGCATAGTTCAGGATTTTGGAGTGTCCCAGTTGATACTCTAGGGGTATCTACTCCTGGGGAGTCAACTCAAGACAACAAAACTCCCAGGAATCAAGAAGTGGTAGCTATGGTCAAGGACATGAAGCCTCTTGTGTTCTGCAGGGAAGAGAAGGAGCATGATAAAGATGTAGTGAACACTTTTTTACAAAAGTGGATGGACTTGCACCTTTTGAAGCATTCTCCTGACGATGTTCACGCTCTTGAGGCAAGTCTCATGCTTGAGGGCAAGCCTACAAGTGGTGGATGAGCCTCGACTAGAGCGTTCAACCTACGACATGGGCTACTCTTAAGGCACTTTTTCGGAAAGAATTCTTGCCTCTGAGAACAAGAAGGATCACAACTGGGATGCTTGGGACAACTGTAAGATGGAAGGTCTTACGACGTTGACCCAATATATTTCTAAGTATCGCGAGATAATTCTCAAGCTTGAGGGTTTGGATGATTTTCAAAAAGTACGAGGTTTTCTACGTGGTCTAGATAAGACTAAGGTTAAAACTTAATATCCTAAAACTTTAGAAGAGGCCATAAAAAGTGCATAGATCTTTAATGATAATATTGAGAAGAAATGCACGGCCAAGACACCTTGGGTTGGAGTATCTGAATTCCATAGTTCTAAGGGCATTAGGAGACCTTTGGACATCTTTTGGGCCTTGTAAGGATTCCTATTTTTTAGGGATTAAGGTTGATTTTGTGCTTTCTTAAGCAGACAAGGTCAATCAAGAGGGCTACTTGGAGCCTATAATTTGAGCTTTCTAGCCCATAACTCCTCTACACAAATAGGGTCTAATGTTGTCATTCTCTCTCCTCCTCTTTCTAGCAAGCTCATAACTAAGGGGGGCCAAAAATGGACAATTGTTTTTCCCATTTTGCAAGTTTTATACTTTGAAACTGACCCCAAACCCATATTTATGTAAAACATTCAAATTTTAATCTTGATTTCCCCCTAAAACCCACTCTATCTCATCATTGAATGCCTCCACCTTCTTCTTCTTTATTTAATGCCTCCACTTTCCCACTGAATCAAGCAAATCAAAGATCTCTTGTCACTTTCCACATCATCAAACTCGCAACTAGAGGGACCAAAAATAGTGATTTTTTTCTCTCATTTTTGAACTTTTTTGCTTTAAAAGTTATCCTAAACCCATATATATGTCAAAAAATCAATTTCAATCTCTTTTTCTCCCCAAAATTGAACCAACTCTCTCTCTCTCTCTCTCTCTCTCTCTCTCTCTCTCTACTCATCTCTTTATTGTGAACTTGGCTTGCATAGCCTCACTCTATCTCTCTCTGTGCAATCCTCTAATCTACTCTCAACTCTCCCTTTCTCTCTCTACTGTGAGCTGATGGCCTGCAAAGACACACACACACACACTCTCTCTCTCTCTCTCTCTCTCCCTCTTGTGACTGCATCCTCCCTCTCTCTAATCTCAACTCCTCTCTCTCTCTCTCTCTCTCTCTCTCTCTCTCTCTCTCTCTACTGTGATCTTAGGGCCTCCCTCTTCTTTTCCACTATAAACTCCTTCTAAGCACGGCATTGCGTGAAATCACTAACACTAATGTGCCATTGAATTGACGCAAGGTGGATTTGCATGTGTAGGTGTTGGAAGAGTATGCAACTTCGAGCAAGGTTCATCTCACAGAGAACAGGAAAGGAATGTACATAGACAAGGGGGTCACACTAATGTGGATCTATGGGTTGATGGGCATCTATACCCAGCTGACCCAAGAGCGCATTACCCACCCACTTTCAAAGACTTACCATCATTTATTCAGTATGTGGGAGATGGTGAGAATGGGATACTCGGCTACTACTGAGCAAGAGATTAGCAACAACTGAGGTTGGTAGAGTCTTGTACTTATCATCACAGTTGCATACGCTCCAAGTTAACCTTGCTAGTGTACACCAAGGCCTACTTCAGGCTCAAGCAAAAATCAAGGAGCTTGAGGGTGTAAATCAAGAGAGAGCAGCGTGTGTGGAAAAGCTTACGTAGACCATCTCCCACATGAAAAGCACTCCTATTAGAGCTAGGGAGCGTAAGAGGCCACTCAACCACATCGAAACACTTTCCGTTGGGGGGGGGGCACTCAAAAGCAGAGAATTCAAGCAACGCGGTATGTCTCCTCTTTCTTATTTTCTAGCACTTCCAATTCAAAATGCCAATGTAAATCATGTGTGCACTTGTGTAATGTCAATGTAATTTTGTTGGTTTTTAGAGTATTCCTTCAAGATGCCAGAGGTTATGATTAAACCGGGGATTGTAAGAGCTCTTGTGCTCTTTCACAAAATGAGGGAGCATGTGATTAAAATGATTAGGGATCCCCATGGCAAGAAGATATGTATGGCTATTTCCAATGAAATCATACAAGAGGTTTCCCAAAGTATCAGCAATGTTGATGTTGTTAATGCATGTGATGAGGTAGGCATTAGCACGAAAGGCTACAAAGCTCTTCATCAATTTCAAGGAGACGCCCTTCGTAGAAAGGTATCATGCACAACCTTTTCCCGCCACCAAAGAGGGTTCATCTAGAAAAGGGAGTGAGCAATGAAGATGTAAAATGCAGGATTGGGGATTACTACCACATCAACGATACACTTTTCATTGCAACACGGGGAAAGAAGAAGACTGCTGATAGTAATGTTTCATTTGAATTCATTTGAGTTCAATAACATTTTTGTTGAAATGCAAAGCTACAAAATGCAATGATATTGTTCTATGGGTTACCTTCTGGATGTAAGTAGGTTTTGTAACCTTGTATACATTAGGTCTGTGCTCATTTACATGGAATGGCTTAACATTTTGTTTGATTTTCGTGTTTTATAGGTTCCAAGGTCTCCTTCATGCTAAAGTTGGATGAGTGCCAAATTGTGAAGGGAAGAATAACTCATGAACCACGATATGGGGCGACATCCTTTATATCTCCATCTGCTACCACTATTGCAGAAGGGCTCGATGATGAGGGAGAGAGCACAATTGATTTTCAAGAGCAAGGGAATGATAATATTTCACACACTAAACCATCATTCAATGTTCCATCAGAGAAAGATATATGGTAGTTTTAGGAGCATTTGAGGCTCCCAAAAGGAGATACACGAGGTGCTATCATGGGTCTTTGTGAGGTTGCCTTGGGTTAGTGATGTGATAAAGTCACAAATAGGGGATGAGAAGCTATAAGTTGATGGTTTAGGGAGCTTTGACGTTGATTGGCATCTTGGCGGAGATCTGAAGACAATAAAGTGTATACTGGGTTGCACTCAAGGTGCGAATACAGCTCATCCATGCCCTTGGTGCATGCATGGATTGAAACAAAAAACCAAGAAGAAACGCAGGGGGACGGCCAATGGTGAAGAGGAATACGAGAAAACATGAAATTACGAGGGAGAGTGGGACAGTGGTGTCCTTTCATCACCTATGTTGGCTCCTCTAAATAGACTTAAGGGATAATAACTGGAACTCCGTAATTCCTTTTCCTCTTAGGAATGTTCACTTTTATACTTTGCATGCTTTCATGCGTATCTTTGACCACGTCTTAAAGTGTCACATAGACTATACGTTCACTATGCCTAGTAAAACTCAATAGGATGAGGTGATTGCTAGATTTTAAATGACATTAGTTTCCATTAGGAGAAATGTGAACTCAATTTTGGGCCCTATAAGAAGTGCCAACTTAGCTTAGAGAGAAAATAAAAAAGGTTTAAAACATATCTAAATTTACGATTTGGCTCATTTTTTACTATTATAATAGTAGGTTTAAATATATTAAAATATACATACTCTTTCAATGAGGTTTCATCATGAGGCGGCATTCTTTGTTGGATGCACGTAAAACTTATCAGAACCAAGATTTCACATATTTGAGGTAGTTATGCATTTAATAGATTCGAGGAAAGCTTTAATCATCATCTCGACCGTGGGGGTTTTCTTACTGAAACTTAAAAAAAATGTCCTTACTAATCGAGGTAGTTCTTGTTTCAATTCTTTAATATGTTTTATGATGACAGAAAATACTAGCTTTGCAAATGAGAACATTAATCCAAATTTGGGGATTCCAATTAATCCACCTTCAACAACACATGGAGACACTCAAATTCTCAGTAAACAGTAGTAGAAATGGTGCATGTAAAAGAACATATGATACTTACCATCTTCATGTGGACATACAATTTGAGTACCAGCCTTTGAAGAAACGAAATAAGAGTTGTTTTTATGTTGTGAGCAAAAAGAGCAAAAGAGGAATAATGGAGAGCGTCATTTGGACTTGTGGACCGATGGGTTAATGTATCCCAAGGATCCATTTACAAATGCACCACCTCCATTTTACAATATTACAAACCTACTATATTTCACTGGTGATGGTAGACAAGGTTTACTGGGTTATGCCCAACATTTGGAAACAAAAGCGATGGTTGCAGAATAGTAGAGGGATTTTCTACGATAGAGAACACTAAAATAAAAAAACTAAATGGGTTGTATGCAGAGAAGCTTATGGGACAAACAAAGAAACAATTCAAGACTTGGAGAAAAAGATTGATGCTTTAAGGAGAAAGGACATAGCACTAGGGCCACGTAAAATAAGAAGGCAACTTTACAACATAGAGAAAATGAAAGTTGGAAGTGGAGGGATGAAGAAGCGAGTACAAGCTATAAGGTAATGTTAACTCTTGTTTCATATATATTTCTCTTTTTAGATTAGGTTCTTTGTTTGAAACTAGACATAAGTAATCAGATTTGATGTTATTCTATTTTTACAAAGTTTACTTCATCCAGAGTCCAAGATACATTCTGAAGCTGGAGTGCATTACAGTCATTTGGTACCAAAAGGAATAGTGGAAGAGATGCTGTATCAAAAGAAGTTTCAAAAAATCAATGAGAAGCATGTGTTGACTATAAAGTGGAATAGCACATGGCAGGTGATTTGAAGACTCTAAAATCCATGTATAACATAAGCAAAGGTGCAAATGCAAAGAGTCCATGTCTATATTACATGTCAAGTGCCAAGACTTTAGATTGTGTACTATGGAACAAAGCTCATGATAGGCATTTAAAAGATAAAGATTTCAAAGCAGTGCTTGATATTCCTCTATCCAGAGTGCACATATGCACATTGCATGCACTATGTAGAATTGTAGAGAAGCTGGTGTATTTGTACATATGCTTTGCATGGACATTAAAGCCTAAAAAAGAATCTCTAAAATCAAGCAAAGCAATAGAAAAAGTGCTATCAGACATTGGCTTGCATGGGGGGCATGTTAAAATGGAGGAGGATGACAAGCGGTCACAAGGGGGCAGCAAAGTACCAAAAAAACCATCAATAGGTGGTGTGAAAGCTAAAACATTTTTGTCATACTGCCTCAAAGACTGTCGAGATAAAAAAAGCAAAAGATGTTTAATCGATGGAAAGATCTACATAATGCAGTCAAGGACATTCGAAATGAAGGTCCAATCCAAAATTGGAAGGTACTTGACAAGATCTTTGCATTCATGGAGAAAAAGAGCTGGAGCAATAGTGAGATAAAATTACTTGAAAACATATTAGAGACTTGGAGGAAGGCATTCATTGCAGGATGGAGTGATCAACATGTAACTCATTACATGGTAAGAACTTTAAAAACTGCTGCAATCTTAATACCGTGAGACCAACTAATACATACATTTGATTTTTTTCTGTTTTATCATTGATTGCAGCATATATTATATAATCATACATCATATTTTGCAAAGACATATGGTTCATTGTCAATATGGTCAACTCAAGGCATGGAGAAGTCACATTACATGGTAAGAACAGGTTACTTTAAGCACACTAGACATGGTGGAGGCAAGAATCAAGCCAATAGTCTTTTAGAGTTACATCAATGGACTTACAAGAAATTGATTCACAAAGAAAAACAAAAAGACACATTCAAGTCCTCATCATTGACCCGTGCAATACAATTGATTATAAAGAAAAGCCACAATTTTCTTGGAATCAGTCAACTGTGAGAGAGCACCGCTCAAGAGTCAGGGTTGGGAGAAGGTGGTCTAGATGAGGTGGGCTTGATCTTCTTCAGTGGTCTTCCTTTTCCTCTTCTTACTCTTCATGTGCTGGGAGATCTTTTTGTGGCATCTGCACCATTGGAAGCAATAGTTCGACCGGCTTTTTCTTGTCCTTATTAGATATCTTTTTACATATGGATGTAATGTGTATGGGTTTATAATTCCCACTACAATAGCATGCGTTGTATATGACATGTAGTAGGGACATCTTAGTGCGTGGCAAATAACCATACCTTTGACCAAACACTCGCAGTGCAAACTGTTTCTCGACAAGCACCACCTTCTCAGCATTTAAAGGAACTTCGTGCCACCACAAAACCTGGATAGTACTTTGAATGTGAATAAAGGGAATTTTGCATTGTCTTTTGAGAACTCCTTGTGAAATATAATGATCTACATATTAAAATTATAATCATCATGACTCATGTCAGTACTTGTTGTTGTCAATTTAAGCAAGTGTCGTAAATTGTACGTACCTTTTGATGATTCAAATGTCTTATATATTGAGCAAGAGTAACATCCTTTTGATGACCTGTTGACTTTGAAGTGGAAGCTCCAGATGATCTTGAGCCTCTTGCTCTCTTCAAGAAATCATTATCATATACAAAAACCTGGTACCAATGTTATATGTTTAATTGAAACAATCAACAAAGTCCACGTAAATCAAATTCTTATAGTTTAAAAAATCTTCGGTTGATTTTCATCACCCTCAAGTTTGGATCTTGTCCCACAAAGGGATCATGGACTTACTGTCTTCATGCACAGTAGGTGCCAAAAATTTGCCTATATCTGCGAAACCAAGACGATCGGCAATTTTTGCAACCTCCTCCTCGGAAGGCAATTGGGTTTCATATGTCCTAGCTTCATCGAACATCTTCTTTAATATCTCCTTGCCAAGCAGGTACTCGGAGTCCTAGACTGCAGAATCAACTAGTAGATAATTGTTAACTCCTTCCTCTATCCAGCCCATGTCTGCTTCACTAAAATTTGCTAAGGCAGTCAAGCAATATTGAAATGTTGCATAATGTCTGTTATTAATAATACATAATCAGCTTGGGCTGCCATAGTAAAGCTGGGCAAGGAAGGTAGTGACAACTCCCCCTGTTCATTCTCATTAAAAGGTGCTGCATTGAAGGGGATAAGGGATGCATTAGCCTCCTCAAAGGCTTCCTTTTCGGCCTCTTCCCTCTCCTCTGCTAGGTCTATAGCCACCTCTTCCTCAACCCCATCATCCTCGATTGGCACTTGAGTGCTTGCCAAAGTCACTGTCTCGGGATCTGAGTAAATGTGTGCAATACATTGGATGTTGTTAAGCAGCCAACAAGAAAAGAAGAGTTCTTTCTTAAGAAAAATACATTGATTAGTCTCATGAATTGTACTTAGTAATTTCCCATTACTAAGGTTGCCAAAGTTTTTCAAGTTTCCAGGCGTTCCTTGTACATCGCAAAAAATAGTGTGTAGTCCCAAATAAATGATGTTAATCAGCTTGGGCTACCATAGTAAAGTTGGGCAAGGAAGGTAGTGACAACTCCCCCTGTTCATTCTCATTAAAAGGTGCTGCATCGAAGGGGATAAGGGATGCATTAGCCTCCTCAAAGGCTTCCTTTTCGGCCTCTTCCCTCTCCTCTGCTAGGTCTATAGCCACCTCTTCCTCAACCCCATCATCCTCGATTGGCACTTGAGTGCTTGCCAAAGTCACTGTCTCGGGATATGAGTAAATGTGTGCAATACATTGGATGTTGTTAAGCAGCCAACAAGAAAAGAAGAGTTATTTCTTAAGAAAAATACATTGATTAGTCTCATGAATTGTACCTTAGTAATTTCCCATTACTAAGGTTGCCAAAGTTTTTCAAGTTTCCAAGTGTTCCTTGTACATCGCAAAAAATAGTGTGTAGTCAATAAATGATGGTGACTGCTTATTTTCATTTGAAACCATGCTCGAGGCTTCCACGTTGTAGTGCCATAATGGATGAAATCAAAGAAGTTGTTTACTCATTTTGGGAATCTAAAACATGTGTCTCCCCCAACAAGAAAGATGTCTGTAAAAAAAGAATCGAACGAAACTATTACATGAAGCATCCGGTCCATTTGCTCAATCAGCCTCAAGTGATGGGGTTTTTGGGTGTGTTGAACATGCTGGTGATCTCAGATTTTAGAATTTCTTCAAGGAGAAGTGGCATCAAGCTCTGTATCAAAATCTATAAGTGACTTTAGTAAAATAGAGATTAAGCATTCAATGTTTAGTCAAATCTTTTGTTTCTTACCTTGATCCTCTACTAGACTAACTACTATTGATGCCCTTGAAAGGATTTGAGCTCATTTGAACTCTAAGGCACCAGATCTGGCCTCCAATTACACTCTATTTTTTGCACACAAAATAGGAGATTAATTTTACTAATCAATGATTAATTAAAACTAATCACTATATTTTGGTGCAATTGATGGTTCAAAATTACCATTGAGCATCTAATACAGATATCTATCACTTTATATTGCAATTTGAAGTTTGTTTGATATCCCAACCATCCAGTACAAATCAATTATCCTTGGCTTTATGCAATTTTTGGTGTATTCATGCTTGTAAATCTGTTGTAATCATCATTTAACACCAAAATGGAGTTGTAAAAGGGTAGACACTACCCTTGAATCTTGAATTGGATCAAGAGGTAAGATCCCCTTCACATCATCATGAGCAGTGCACAAGAAATAGCTAAGTTCAATGGAGAGCAGTTCCATATATGGCAAACAAAGACCATGTATTTGCTCCATGAGGAAGAATCTATGGGGCTAATTGAGGGAAGAGATGAATGTCCAGTGGAGAGTGGGGAGAATGAGTGGAAGAATAGAAATGAGAAAGAATTCAGACTCATTGCACTTAGCTTAAATGATGAAATCATTCACCACATTGCAGGGATAAAATAAGCTAAAGATACATAGGATGAACTTAATAAATTATTTGGCACTCAAGCAAAGAATTCAAAGATAAATCTGCTAATGCAAATCTACAAACTTGACATGAAGAAAAGTTAACCTCTAACTACACACTTGAACAAATACAAAAGCATTAAGCAACAACTTGCAACCATTGGGAAGAAAGTAGAAGATGACGAGGCACTAGCAGTGCTTCTAAAAAGTGTGGACAAGGGAGAGTATGAGAACATTGTGGCAACCTTAAAGAATGTACCAAATTTAAAGCTGCATGAGATAGAAGGAGATCTACTAGAGAAAGAGAACAAGGTCAACGAGAAGAAAGGATTGGAACTAACAACTAGAGAGGAGAAAGCATTCTACACCTGAGGAGGCCTCGCACGAGGACGAGGACGAGGAAGAGGCAGGGGAGGAGGAAGGACCTCCACTTGCCACAACTATGGGAAGCTAGGACACATGGCTAGAGACTGCTACAGCAAACCAAATGAAGAAGAATCGACATCGGCAAACTTCATGGAGACTCCTAAGGTAGAGGAGTCAGGACATCTTTTCTGAGAGAGAAAGAGAGAAAAACCCCACAACCCAATGTGTAACCTACCCCAATAGAGTAAAACCACCTCTGAGAGGCACAGATGATGTAGGCCATGTGGTAGATGTATGTGTGAGTACTTTAGTCAAGATCACGGGCACTTGTACTAGCCTTGGACACATAGAGAGAGAGTGTCAAGGACTATGAGTTAGGGACTTGAGGCACTAGTCTCGCGGGCTACCAAGTAAGAGGGAAGCTTGGTATAGGGTCCAGGTGTGCTAGAATTATTCATTGAGGGGAGGTGTTGAAATATGCAAGTGAATGGG
The DNA here is from genome assembly GCF_041138505.1 of Cibotium barometz. Lineage (NCBI taxonomy): Eukaryota > Viridiplantae > Streptophyta > Polypodiopsida > Cyatheales > Cibotiaceae > Cibotium > Cibotium barometz. The sequence continues at coordinate 58,927,761 of NC_141058.1, read as the reverse complement.
TGTGTGCAGGAACAAGCCCTTAGCTAGAGATCGTAAAAGGGAGTCAGTAATTGAGTGGGTAGTAGTTAAAAGATGAGAAGAATCTACTGGATAAGAAAATAAAGGGTAGCATGAGTGAATATAGGGGTGTGGAAAGATTCTAGGAAAAGGTGCCCCCAAATGTAGGGGAGGTGGCACAAATCAAGGAGAAATCAGTGGGATTAGATACTTGGCATCTTGTGGATGTAAAATCTATAAATTGAGGCATTGGCCTAATGAGAAATTGTTGGTTTTTTAGTATCCATGACTACATTAAGCTACTAGATTAATTGTGCACTAATCTGCAAACCGGACCTTTAATTTTCTTGAAGAGAATAATCAAAAGACTCATAAAAATTATATCAAATATCAAAACAACTACTTGAATTAAATTGAAAATTAAAGCATATAACAAAACATAGGATAAGAGAAAGAAATACGTCACCATCAACACAAGGCAACACAAGACTGGGTGCAATCTTCCCCCCCAACGTGAGTGGCTTCTTCTCGCGTGGGTATTTTTATATATTCCAAAAAGCAGGCTTTAAGCCAAAAATAAAGTATACATCCATATTTGGACTTTGCCATTTAATTAGCCTTTGTCCTCAATTTTAGCCTTTGTCCTCAATTAACCTTTGACCTCAATTAACCTTTGTCCTCAATTTTAGCCTTGGTCCTCAATTAACCTTTGTTCTCAAACCTTCTAAGGTTTGCACTATTTTTCTAATTCAATAATCTAACTTGTGCACATATGCACATTATAAAATAAATCAACTAATGCTTGTACGCACACTATACAATAAATTGACGCATGCACACACACACATCACACTGATGTCAAAATAATATCAAATGCCATAATACAGCCACAAAATATTGTGAGATCGGTCCACACGCCATGACTCAATCCACCATCCGTGCGACACCTAAATCGGTACCCTCGCACTGTGCAACACCTAAATCGGTACCCTTGCACACCTCATCACCTAAACTCATAAACATAAACCACGTTAGTAGTAACAATCAACTGACATCACGTCAATCAATCCTAACGTGTTCATGATGAGAAATAGGCATCATAAAAAATATATACAAATTTAAATGACCATGATTATTATTCAAATAACATGGGTCATAACAGTCCTCCCTGTTGGGAATCAACTGTTCTCAGTTGTACAATCAATGAGTGGATGGCTTCATGGCACAAGTGGAGGACAAGATCATCACATCAAATAATTTTTGAAAAAAAATAAAACCAAACAAATGAACGCATGTAAAAGGGATCTAAGTGTCCCATACCACATAGGTACCTTCCACATACAAACACTCGTTGGTGAAAGATAGAAGACATAGATACGTCTGGGGTAGGTATGTAAAACCAATCTAATGTCCCATACCATAGATTAATTCCACACGACACTACCTTAAGAATAGAAGTTTGAGACGGAGTGGCTAATTCCCTCTGAAACTTTCATTCCGACATAACTTTTCTCTATCCTCAAAATTAGTCTACAAGTCTTATTCCAAAAATAAATTAGGTCGAAATGGAAATTCTTATCAACTTAAGATTGAAGAATAATCACTTACTTTACTGTCAATAACTTGATGAATTCTGGGGATTTATTCTTGATCTTCATCTTGTAATTGTCTCACTGAATTCTGGGGATTTGTTTTTTATCTTAATCTTGATGAATTCTCCAGATTTGTTTTTGATCTTAATCTTAATCTTGTAATTGTCTAACTAAATTTTAAAAATTATAATCTTTGAATAGGTTTATAATTCTTGAATTTGTGAATCTTTCTTGTAAACAATGAAATCTAAAGAGGATCTTGATCTTAAGCTTAATCTTAAACTTGAAATCAAAACTTGAATAATGATAGACATCTTGTGTCTTAGATTAAAAATACTTGAATAGACGAAAATTGAGAGATTAGTCTTTAATTAATTATAATTGCAATTCTTGAATAAATCTTGTTCTTAAGGAGTTTAAATCTTGTGGTCGAATATATCTTTGACTTAGAGCAATTCTTGGTCTAGAAAGAATCTTGTACTTGGATAAATCTTAAACTAGAACACTTGAAAATTTAAACAAAACTTTACTTGAATTAGTATAAACTTCATAATTGTGATTGGTATATAACTTAAGCTTGGTTTCTAGTCACTTGAGAGCTATTTCTTTACTTTTCTCATCATCACTAAATTCGATGGTAAAGCAATTGATAACTTGAATCAAAGACTGGAGAAACTTGCTTGGTTCTTGAATCTTCAAATTGGTCTTAATCTTGTATGAGATGTCTAGCAATCATTTTTACTTGAATTTGGGTAACTAGATCTTGAAGATAACTTTTGCTAATCTTGTCTCGATCTTTCTAGTTAGGTCACTGTATCTAAAATTCTTTTCAGGAGCTAAAGTTTTCTAACTAGGTCTAGAAGAAAAGAATATTCAGAAGACAGATGCAAAAACAAACAAGAAGTTGTAAATAATTTTTAACACATACCTCCACCTTTAGTTAGTGTGTCGAGTGTGTTAACCTCTTCGGTGTCAAGCTGTTTCTAAATAGTACGATGAATAGTACGATGGTGCGGATATTCACCCATTTCATGACAATTAAAAGAATAGGAAAAATTAAAAACAAGAGAAAAGATAGAGTTTCTTATCTCATATGGAATGTCGAACTAGATGTGAGTCCTGCCAAGTTAGCTCAATACACAAATGCATAATTTCTCACGAAATAATCCATGTACTTTTAAAATTAAAGCTCAAAGAGTTTCTTAATTAAGCTTGATAATAAAAGCTTTACTTAACATGATTTTTTTTACTAATTTAAATCCAACATACAGTTAAACCGAAGCTTAATAAAAGCTTAAACGAAATGATTAGGTGAATTCAATCATCTTGGAATTCATGAAGTTCAGGGCAGATTTGTTTAAAAAAAAGCTTTGGAGGAAATTATAATTAGTGCATAATGATTTCAATATTTACAATTTGTATATATATATATATATTATTCTTTAAAAATTTAAGCTATCAAACCTCTCCTTGACACTACCCGCACAGCGCGCAAGGAGAAGAATAAAAAAAAAGAATTCAGCGCACGCCTTCTGCGCAGCTTGAAAAAAAAATTTATGCCCTCCCTGAATTCGCAGCCGTCGCCGCCGAGGAGAAAGAGAAGCCGCTGCCACTGCCGCCCGGGTACGAGAGAGAGAGAGAGATTGGAAATTATATATATATATATATATTACTCTCAAATTTGCGCCCAGTGCAGCGCAGCGCAGAGGAGGAAAAATTAAATAAAAACTAAATTAATTTTTGAAGAGACTTATGAATAATTCTCAGCCCTCTATTATAGATTGCTTCCTCCCTCAATGGTTTAGCAATTGGAACGCTAAGCAGGATTGGCTATCAATTTTGAAACCCATCCATACAGACAGATCACAAAGAGGTCAAGAATTTAGCAAAACCACTTTTCAATTTTGAGAGAGGTTTCATGGTTTCTCAGATGGTTTACCACCTTTATTTTATCCTTTGGGCAATAGCTTGATGGAGATTTATTAGCCAATGGTCAAAAAACAACCTTTATTTCATCCATAAAGAAAAATCCCTAAACGTATTCGTCTTCAATTAAAATTCAAGAAAATTTACCAAAATCTACCAAAATCTACCAAAATTCACCTCTATTTTTGTCTCTTTCACCTCTTTTGACTGCCTTCAAGAAAATTAAATTTCACCAAAGCTCTGATACCACTGCAACCGGACCTTTAATTTTCTTGAAGAGAATAATCAAAAGACTCATAAAAATTATATCAAATATCAAAACAACTACTTGAATTAAATTGAAAATTAAAGCATATAACAAAACATAGGATAAGAGAAAGAAATACATCACCATCAACACAAGGCAACACAACATAAGACTGGGTGCAATCTTCCCCCCCCAACGTGCGTGGCTTCTTCTCGCGTGGGTATTTTTATATATTCCAAAAAGTAGGCTTTAAGCCAAAAATAAAGTATACATCCATATTTGGACTTTGCCATTTAATTAGCCTTTGTCCTCAATTTTAGCCTTTGTCCTCAATTAATCTTTGACCTCAATTAACCTTTGTCCTCAATTTTAGCCTTGGTCCTCAATTAACCTTTGTCCTCAAACCTTCTAAGGTTTGCACTATTTTTCTAATTCAATAATCTAACTTGTGCACATATGCACATTACAAAATAAATCAACTAATGCTCGTACGTACACTATACAATAAATTGACGCATGCACACACACACATCACACTGATGTCAAAATAATATCAAACCCAACAAAATGAAAAGTACTGAATAAAAAAGTTGAATCTGGGTGTGCAGGGGATGGAGCTCTATTACTAGGAGAATGCAAAGCTATATGCATGGAGTATACAATCATGATATGCAACCTAGCTAGCTCCATCCTGTACCATACTGGGGGTATAAAATGGTATACATCAGTGAAGGGGGTGTCCACACGCCATGACTCAATCCACCATCCGTGCGACACCTAAATCGGTACCCTCGCACTGTGCAACACCTAAATCGGTACCCTTGCACACCTCATCACCTAAACTCATAAACATAAACCACGTCAGTAGTAACAATCAATTGACATCACATCAATCAATCCTAACGTGTTCATGATGAGAAATAGGCATCATAAAAAATATATACAAATTTAAATGACCATGATTATTATTCAAATAACATGGGTCATAACATAATCTCACCTTCTAATTACTTGCTAATCATGTTGATCCTTGCATTTGATCCACCATTGCTCATCACATTGCTGCAAATTCATTAGCGTGCGTGAGTGACCTCTTAAAATTATGGTTTTATAGGGTTATTGCAATGATGGCATTTTCTTGTGTAAATAAAGGTCAACCTCTATTTTTTCCCAGTAGACGCCCCTTCTAATGGTGCTCAACCACATTTCGACACCAAACTCGATGGGGTCCAGTGACACTAGGCTGCAAATACACCCAATCTCCCTTTTGAAATTGTTTTTCAACCCAAGCACCGTACCGTGTTCATCCCTGGTATTGTGCATGAGCAGAGCCCCAACCTCGTCCCTTGGCCTTCTCCTTGACAAAGATGCACTACCCTCCATAGTGTGTTCTGCTATAGAAAGGTTTTAGGGGGGGGAGAGAAAGAAAGAAGGTTACACAGTACTGATTAGAGGTTGTTGGGGAGAGGGAGATAGATGTGGGTGTGAGGAGATTCGAATGTGTACGCACGCGTGATAGAGATAGAGAAGGCTACAAATCTGAGCACAGTAGAGAGAAGGAAGAGAGAGAGAGAGAGAGAGAGAGAGAGAGAGAGAGAGAGAGGGTTGCACAGTAGAGAGATAGGTTGAAGATCTACTCACAGTATATATATATATATATATAAAGAGAGAGAGAGAGAGAGAGAGAGAGAGAGAGAGAGAGAGAGAGAGAGAGAGAGAGAGAGAGAGAAGGTTGCACAGTAGAGAGAGAATGAGCTATGGAGATTTGAGGTGAAGAGGATGATGTTGGAGAGAAGAATAATGTGTAGGGAGAGAAATATGAGGTGAAAAAATAAGTTTTTTGATAATATGGGTTCGGTTGGGTTTGAGAGGAAAAAATGCACTTTTGAAAAATCCTATTTTTTAGGGTTTTTTGACCCACGAGATTGATGGGGCTGAAATTGGTGGAGCCCTCTACTTTTTAGAAGCTTACCCCTTGCTTTATGGAACCCTCCTACTTTTTGCATTCCACCTCCCTAATTTATGAAGGCCACTCCCTATGTATTGGTCCATTGCTAATGAAGGTCATTAGAAAAAGGCCCAAAAGATGTCCAAAGGTTTCGTAATGGGAACAAACGGAAGGGGGCCAAAAAAGGTAGTGACGCGGTTAAGGGGTCTCTTGTCTCTGCAAGATTATGAGTGAGCTAAAAGGAAAAAAAAAATTTATTTACATGGTTGCTAATCACAATAAACAAAATTATCCCAAGAACCATGGCAAGGATGTCAATAAGGGCGGTAATAAGGCAGTGCACACGGTGCAAGTCTTGCCACTTGAGGCTTCTCAAAAGTTTTCTAAATTTCAAGTATGCCATACCGATGCCACGCATGAGTGTTTTGTAACCTCTACGATGTGGGTACCCTCTTTTGGGCCTTATGATTTAGTTCGGATGCATGGACACATCAAAATAGACGAAGAGTTCATGTCATGAGATTAACCATGGGGCTACACATAACTTTTTGAATTATCACTTGGTTAAAAAATTAAAATTACAACAAAGCCCTAGCGACCATAAATACATGGTATCCCTTGCTAATGGGCATGCTAAGCATGTATGGGACACAGTGGTTAAGCAATTACTACTCATTATTCAGGGACATGAAACGCACTTAGATTTTCAGGTTACGCATATTTCTAGAGATGATGTTATTTTGGATCGTGAATGGTTGTTTCATTTAGGACCATCTCTTTCTCGTAGTTATCTAGATAATATTTTTGATTTTGAGGTCAATGGTAAACAATTTCATTTTCAAGGTGAGTGCAATGTGCCCCCATCTCAACTCATTTGTTCTGTGCGAGAAGAGGACTGCCTACTCATGAAATAGAAAATCTCTTTTTGTGTTACATGTCTCCTTCAATTTTGTCTCGTGATGATGCTAGTGGTGGTGATTTTAATTCCAGTTTGAGTATTAAATCTCTCAATTCTTTCATATGTGAACAACATGTTAGTGTAATGCATAATAAAATGAACAAACTCAAATTTTTCCTAAGCTCGCTCGACAAGTTTCAAATTTTGTAAAGTCTTTTTCTTGAATTTCATGATGCGTTTCCAAGCAACTTGCCATATAGTGTACCCCCTGAGCACAATGTTCATCATGCCATTGAAGTGTTCAAGGATGCTAAACCAGTTTGCAAGCCTCCGTATATCGGCTTAGCGCTAGTGAAGCTAGTGAGGTAGAGCATCAACTTGCTGACTACCTCGCCAATTTCTTCATTAGGCCTAGCAATTTGCCATGGGCATCACCAATTTTAATGGTGAAGAAAAAAGGTGGGTCTATGCATTTATGCATGGACTATCGTGGTTTGAATGCAATCACGATAAAGAATATGTATTCATTACCTTGAAAGGTGCTTTTTGATCAACTGCAAGGTGGCAATACTTTAGCAAGATTGACTTAAGGTTGAGCTATCATCAAGTTTGCATCTGCATGGAGGATGTACCTAAGATAACTTTTTGTACCAAATTTGGGCATTATGAGTTTTTAGTTATGCCGTTTGGTCTAACTAATGCTCCAACTACATTTATGACACTTATGGATAGCGTCTTATGCCCGTATCTTGGTTGATTAGTTGTAGTATTTCTTGATGATATTTTGATCTTTAGTCGCACCGAGGAAGAGCATTTGCAACACTTATAATTAGTGTTTGACTTGCTAAGGCAAAATGCACTTTACACTAAAGAGAGTAAGTGTGAGTTCTTTGCCTCAGAGATTCATTATTTGGGTCACATAGTCTCAACAGCGGGAATTGAGATGGATCCTGTGAAAGTAGAGGCAATCCTTAAGTGTCCTCATCCAATCAATCTAGACGAATTGCAAATATTTCTTGGGTTGGTAGGGTTCTATCGTAAATTCATCGAGGATTATGCTAAGTTAGAGGTTCCAATGACGGCCCAATTAAAATCTAAGGGTCACAACTTTGTTTGGGGTGCTAACCAACAAAAAAGTTTCGATCGTCTTAAGGTTGCCATAGCTACTGCACCTGTGTTGGCACAATAGTAGATTCTAATCAACCGTTTATGGTTGAAACGGATGCTAGTGACCAGTCCACATCACATCACATCACATCTATCCACATCACATCTCATCCATTCACATCTATCCAGATCCACATCACATCACATCACATCCATTCACATCCATTCACATCTATCCGGATCCACACCACATCACATCCATTCACATCCATCCATATCTCATCACATCCATTCCCATATCATCACATCACATTCACATCTCATCACACCCATTCACATATCATCACATCACATTCACATCCATCCATATCTCATCACATCCATTCACATATCATCACATCACATTCACATCCATTTACATCCATCCATATCTCATCACATCCATTCACATATCATCTCATCCATTCACATCTCATCACATCCATTCACTAGTACGGCTACTCTACTTTCGATATACTGATAGAACTTTTCTAAGTTTCTACCAATTGCTTGGCTTAGTCAAAGGTAACTTTTTCTCGATCCCATTAAATCTAAGTATCAAAGTGTTGTAGAAGGTTTAAAAAAGAAAAATGAACCTTATCAGCATTTTATAGTAAAAACTCAGAAAGAGCATTTACATATTGTGTTTTGATTCCTTAAGCTTCATTAATGAGGATTAAATCTAAACTTCGGTTTTTTGATTGGATCCTTGATCCTCCCAGGGATTCCAGATTCTCTTTTCTGATTAAGAATTATCCAAGTTTTCTCGATGGATATTTTCACATTCTTTCTCAAATTTCTCAAATAAGATATATTCAATATTCTTCTTTTTGAATAAAAGATTCATGGGATTTACAAAAATCAATTCTATCCATATTTCTCAATAAAAATGATAATACACAGAATTCCACTTTTGATAAATACTCATCTTTTGAATTATGCCAAAAATTCCTCTTTTAACATTTAATTGTTTGGATCCCGAATATCACTTGAATTCCTCTTTTTACATCAAAATTCTTATGCATAAAAATAATTTTATAAAAAATTTATCTTTTCTCTTAATTAAATAATTATGCATAAATACAAAAAAGTATTCTTTCATGAATATGATGAAAATCATTCTTTTTGCATAAGATGTCTAATCCTAGAATATGGTAGGAATTCCTCTTTTAGCATTATGCATAAAAAGAAGATATGTATTTTTTTTCTGAAAATTTTGCCATAGCTTCGTTGCTCTTGCTATAGCTGATAATTCTCAACTTTTCTAAAAGAATAAAACTTGTAATGAAAATATGATAGAAGCTCTTCTTTTAAGCTTAATATTAAACTATGTATACATATCATAATTTTAACCATAATTATAAGCATAATTATGATTATTCTCCTTGATTAAGCTAAATTAAGCATTCCTCTTTTCCCAATTTGTTAGGATAATCCTTTTCTCATTTAGAATGAGTTAAAGTAATTTTTATCTACTCAATAAACAATCTAAAAAGAAATAACCATTATTTTTACTAACTCAAAATCATGAAAATATCAATTCTTAATCTCTAGGTCATCAAGCCTAGAGTTTAGTTTTGAAATAAGAGATTATCATTGAGAAACATTCTTTTGCTAAAGATTTAGCCATAAAGATGACTACTCTTTTTAAGAGAGAGATTTACTTAAGGAAAGCATTACAATTAAGCATAAAGATTAACTTAATTCTAATTAGACATTACGAATCTTAGAAAAAGCTTGATTTGAATAAAAATGATCATTTTGAAAGCTTCTCAAGCTTGAGAGGGGTTGAGAAGAAGAAACTCATTGAGACAATTAAAAAAAACCATGAAAATTAATCTTACCTCCAAGTTTAGCTTGATTCTTTAATTAGCAATAAAGCCCCCAACTAATCAATTAGCAATTAAGCCCCCAACAATGAGGAGAAGAGAAAACTTCAAGAGTTGTTAGAGAGAGAGAGAGAAACTCCAAGCTCCCAAGAGAAGAGAAAAATTAAGGGATAATAAAAATATGATTATTTTAAGATAATACTGGCATGGTATAGCTCAAGGATGAAGATACAAAGGAATGAGGGTCTATTTATAGGTGAGAGAGGCCACTAACCAAGTCCAACTGGGCTCTAGAATTTTCCAGCTTCAGTTTGACCCAATTTGGACAAGACTTGGATCAGTTTGGCTCCCTATTTGATCTAGTTTGCTCCAAGAGAGAGGAGAGATAAAAATATCACATTTTTTTTAATTAAAAAACCCAAGCACACATGTGTAAAACGCGCCTACCTCAAGAGTCTCCTTCTCCTTACCAAGGTGTCAAAAATGCATCATTTCACCTAAATATCTCTTTTTTTACTAATATACCTTAGTTTTTAACTAATAAACCTTGTACTCAGTCCACTCTTCATCTTAAGTGAGAATTTACTTATTTTTGGGTATTATCTTTTATTCTTTGCATTTATCTCATCCCAACACTTGGATTAATCCTATTGGCCCATTGGAACCTTAATTGGACCGTAATCTAAAAATTTCTAAAAATGTAGACCCTTAGGCTAAGGTCCCTTATACACATTTTCAATTAATTCCTAATGCACATTGAAAAGTTCATTTTGAATTTTTGTTTCAAGGGAATCTATTTTAGACATTAGGAGAATTTTTGTATCCAAAGATATCTCAATTTTGAATTATCTCTCTCTAGACATTTTCTCTCTCTAAGCCAAAATAGGGTAAAACAAGGTCTTTTTCTATTTATGAGGGGGGGGGGAGATGATTACAAGAGACATAAGGGGAGGTTCTTACACCTTTACATCTCAAAATCTGGAGGGAGGAATCTTACAAAAATAAAGAGATTATCATTGAGAATCATCCTTCTAACAAGAATCTAATCATAAAAATGATTAATCTTTCCAAAATAGAGATTTTCTTAAAGAAAATATTATAATTAAGCATAAAGACTAGCATTAATCTAATTAAACATTATGAATCATTGGAAAACTTGATTTCAAGAGAAAACCATTCCATTGAAAGCTTCTCAAGCTTTAGAGGGGTTGAGAAGAAGAAAATCATTGAGAGGAATAGAAAAAAGCATTAAATTAGAGCTTACCCTTGATTTTGGCTTGATTCTTTGGATAGAAGTGAAGCCCTCAAGCAAGTCCTTGGCCACCAAGAGGGGGAGGGTAGTCTCCAAGAGAGGATGGAGAATCGAGAAGCTCCAAAGCTCCCAAGAGAAGAGGCAAATAGAGGGATAATAGAAATTACACTAAAATGAAGATATTAATGGCATGTAAATTCACAAAGATGAAAATACAAAGGAATGATGGTCTATTTATAGGTGAGGGAGGCCACTTAACCAAGTCCAACTGGGTTCTAAAGGCTTCCAACTTTAGTTTGACCCAATTTGGACAAGTTTTGGATCAGTTTGGCTCCCTTTTCAATCCACAGAGGGTTCTCCTTTCTTGGTTGGTTGAGGTGGTATGGATTGAGAATCCTTGGGAACCCATTTCCAGGTAGATGTGGGTTGCCACTCTATAGCTCGTCAAATTTATTCATTCTTTTCATATGTAGGTGTGTCTGTTTGTGTGTGGAGGTAGAAGGATTGAGAGTCTTTTGGATATTGGACGCTGAAGTGGAGGGGGTTTAAGCTTCCATATATTTTGTGGATGTTGAATCTGTCTCCTCTTTGCAACCCTCGATAATAGTGAGAGGTGGCAGGGGTTTAGGAGTAGATTGTTAAGTTGTGGTGTCACCCATAGAGACCCTCCCTGTCGACTAGTCAATCATACATCCTCCACCCTTCATCCATGTACGATCAAGTATTATTGGCTTAGGTAATGTTCTAGTAGGCACATAGCCAGGAAGTCTGCCACACCAGTCTTGCTACCATCATAGTATATCTCTGTGTTTGTAATATCCCAAGAACCTTAGTATTTCTACCATGGATACCTTTCTTTACAAAGGTATTTTTGAGTTGGGGTTTTCCCAACTCGTTCCATGCATTGAAGGAATTTAGATGTTTACTAGCCCCCATATCAAGTAATGCATTAGAAAGCACTTTACCACCATAAGGACTAGGCAATTTAATGGATGTTCGTAGTAGGGGCACTATGTGCTCCTGTGTGTCTCCTTCAACTTTGCCCACAAAGGCTTGTGTAGCGGGTGTAAGGTTTCCTTCTCGTCGTTTTGTAGTTTGGCTCATCTTTCTCTTGCCTTCTCTTGGGCTTATGCCTCCTTTTAAGTGACCCTTTCCTTGGCGGCTTTTTTTTCATTTGAAGCACATAACGATTCTTTGGTAAGAGGTCCATAGTATTTTTAAAACTTACTTCCATTAAGGAAACCAACAATTTCAAATCCGTCAAGAGTATCAACACATATAGTACCTTGTGGGGTAACTTTACAAACCCTGAATGGTACCTTTCCAGTATATTTAGGCTTTTTCTTTTCATCACTGCGGACCCCATACATAAGTACAAGATCTCCTACTTCAATCTCCTCGTCCTTGAGATTTCTATCAAACTACTTCTTTCTTTGATTCTTTTCTGTCAACATGTTTTGCACACTGCAATTTGTTGCTCCTTGGTGAGTTGTTCTAAAATAAATAGCCAGTCAACCAATTCATTAACATCAAGATTTTCACTTATGGCTACCCTTAAGCTGGGTATCATGAACTCCCATGCATTACTACCTCAAGTACATACACTATTCTAAAATGCATGCAATTAATTGTAACTTTGTATGATGTGTGATAGGCCCATAAAGTTGTTGTGAGCTTAGACTCCCAGTCAATGCGTCGAACTTCAATAGTCTTTGTCATTATTGAAATAAGAACCTTGTTGGTGCTCTCTACTTGGTCATTTTCCTGTGGTGGTGGGTAATATGGTGTTGACTTATGGTGAGCGATCATGAATGTGCTAGTGAGATTTTTGATTGCATCACTGATAAAATGCTTACCTTGATCACTCACTAGCTCAATGGACATCTAAAGGATATAATGATATTCTCTTAGAGAAACTTAGTAGCCGCCATGGCATCCACTTTTCGTGAAACTCTTGCTTCAGCCCATTTGGTCACATAATCTTTGGCAACAATGATGAAGCATGCTTGTGTGCCACGTGCACTAGGAATAATAGGACTAATGAAATCTAAGCCCCATTTTTTGAAAGGTTGGTTGACTCTGATAGGATGCAGTGGCATCATGTCCTTCTTCTTTGGCTTTGCACATTGTTTTGGCACTCGTTACATCCCTTTGAAAAATAGTGCACAATCTTTGAAGAGCATGATCCACCAATACCCCGATTGGAGTATTTTTCTTGATGTAACGTCGCCTGCAAAGTGTCCACCAACCACCCCTTAGTGTGCTTGTTTGATGATGTATAAGTATTCATCCTCCTTGGGGCAACGTCTTATTATGTCATCCCTTACCTCTTCTATAAAGAGTTCTGGGAATAAGTTGGTAAGGTGCACTCTCTTTTAGCAACTTTCTTTCTAAATATTTCCTTATTTCCTTTCCTTCTGGAAAACCGTTAGCCAAAAAGCTAACGATTTTCTCACTCCATTTTGGAATAGCCTCAACCTTGAATAGTGTAGCATTCGATAACTCGTCATTAACCCCAATTGGTGCTTCGCCATTAGGTAAGCGAGATAGATGATCTGCCATGACATGTTTCTTGACAGGCCTCACAACTACTATGAAATCAAACTCAAGAAGAATCAATAACCACCTTGTGATCCTTCTTGTGGAGGAGAATGGTTTGTTTACTAGATACAACAAGGCTTAATGGTCAACATAGAAAATAATTTTTTTTAGCAAGAAGGTAATGCCAAAATTTCTTTATAGCATAAACCATTGCTAACACTTCACGCTCAGTGGTGGTGTAGTGGATTTCAGCCTCATCTAGTTTGCCACTTGCAAAACTAATAGGATAGTCCAATCTATGTTTCCTTGGCTGTTCTAGGACACATCCGATTGTGAAGTTAGAGACATCAATATGCACATGAAAGATGAGATCCCAATTAGGTGTTTGCAAGATTGGAGCACTGCCAAGGCTTGCTTCAGCGCATCATAAGCTTGTTGACACTCCTCGGTCTATATAAATACAATCAATAGGTTATACAAAGGATGAGCTATTTTGGCATAGAAAAGAATAAACCGATGGTAGTAGCCGACATGGCCCATGAATCTCTGGACTCCCTTGTAGTTGGTTGGTGAGATAATTCCAAGATGACCTTGATTTTGCTCTCATCAATGGAAATACCATTTTTGGACACTATATGCCCAAGAACAACCCCGTGTTTCACCTAAAATTGGCATTGGTAAGGGTTTAAGGATATGCAATAAAATCTACACCTTTCAAACACCTTTTTTAGGCAATCTAAGTTCTCTTTCCAAGACGAATGAATTCACAAATCATCCAAGAAAGCTTCAAAAAACTTTCTTAAGAAGTCCTTAAAAAAGTGGTATTCATCATAAGGCTTTGGAATGTGGTTAGTGCATTGGTTATCATGGTATGTCCACACAAATAAATCCCTATAATCCTTGAGGAGAGCTACAAGTTCAACCTCCTTGGCCTTATTTAAGTCTTTGGCTATGTAGACAAGTTTAGGATCTTCCCCTGGTTCAGGCAGGTCTACTTCCTTGACCTCTACAAGCCCATCATAGACTCCTCCAGGCTCACTTTGTGGGGTTATGTTTAGCATTATCAAACACTAACATGCATTCCCCTATTTTGTATGACTTGTAATGCTCAGGTGTTAGGCACAAATCAGGCTCATTTTCCTTTCCTTCATTAGCTGGTAGCTGCAACTTTAGCCTCTTGTTCCTTTTGTGTGAGTTCACGATTTTGTTTCCTTCTAGAGCGGAGTAGCTTGGTCTTGGTTCATCAGAGACTTCCACCTTAGCTATATCAATTGGGGGTGGTCTACAATACTCAAACTTTTGTAACTCTTCTCCCTAATCGTCTATAAACTTTTGATGTAAGTCAACTGCACCCATGTACTGGAGCCATTGGGCAGTAGTGGTTCTTTCTTGTAGCCTTTTATGATGATTCATTGCATAGCGTTTACGTCTCCACCATCTTCAGAGATGTTCCTTAGCATCTTGACAACTTCTTCCCTTTCTTCAGAGATGTTCCTTAGCATCTTGACAACTTCTTCCCTTTCTTCAGATTGGGAATCCGTATCAAATTCAAAGCTACTTCCTGTAGTTTCTTTGGATGTTGTGGGCTCTATTTTTCTTGTAGTGTTTGAGGAGTTGTCTGAGGAGTTGGTGCACTTTCAATCTCTTTTTCAGACCCCTCATCACTATTTGCGCTTGAGCTTGAGTCATCCCATGTAGACTCAAGTTCATTATAACCTATCTCCTCAGTATCGAAAGGAAGAGCATGAATCATCGTAGGGGAATGACCTTCGGGAGCTCCTCACTATCAGGTGTAACCCATGTAGATCCTCTAGCTCCCTAGCTATCAATTGTGTAGCCATCATATGTATCCAATTTAGATCATCTTCAAGATCAATAGCTTGTTTTTCAGCATCCTTGAGGGTTTGATCCTTTCCTGCCTCAGTCTCCTCTCTAAAAGTATAGCAATATTACAATGGGGCTAAATGAGTGATGGTGTCTAAATGATTTTCAAAAAGTCCTCCACTACCCATGGGATGTACGTGACCAATCACAAGATCAACCTTAATGATGGAATCATCAAATTGGAGGTAGACATGGTTTTTAGAACATTCATGTACCATATTTTCTTCTCTCATGAACAGGCGTCCTAAGATCATATCTCTTGAAACAATGGGCTGTTGTGTTGTTTGATCTACATTGGGTTGAGATGTTACTGGAGGTATTATGGCTCATGGCTGTGATGGGGCCGGTAAAACCAACTGTTGAGGCCTAGAGGCATTAGCAAGGGTTTGTAAATGTGCATGGCACTATGAAGCCTCATGACCATGATGTCCACAAAAAGTACAATTACCATTATAGTGTGCCCTTAAGACTGGACACTCACTGGTTGAATGTCCTTGTCAACATATTGAGCACCATTGAAGCTCTCGCCTTGTCAACATATTGAGCACATTGAAGCTCTCACCTTGGGTACATATGTATGTTTTCGGGGATTCTATTGGCCTTGATTTCCTCTTGTTGGAGTGCTTTCATGAAATCCGTGAAATTCATCTCTAGCTAAAGTGTTACCTTTAGCAAGGGGTTTAATTATAGAACTGATCTATCATGTGACCCTGGAGGCAATATATTTAGACTTTTATGCTTTGGCTCCTTTGACCATAAGATTATCCTCTAGTTGGATGCCTCTAGTTGGATGGCATTTGTTGTGACTTCATCCTGGAGGCAATAGATTTAGAATCTGATGCTTTAGCTCCTTTGACCAACATAAGAGTATCCTCTATTTGGATGGCATTTGTTGTGACTTCATCCCATGTAGTGATCCCTCTAATGACTAAGCCATTATAGATCGCTTCATGCTTAAGTCTGTGGATGAATCTATCCAACAATTGATTATTTGAATAGAGTTCATGTGGAAGGCAAGGAGAGTTCAAATGCTTGAGAAGGCTAATAAAATATCTAGCTAACTCCTCTTCCTCTCTATTGGCTTTTTGTGTAGCTGGGAAGCTACACCCCATAAGACTCCTTCACACACAAATTTCTTTAAGAACAATCTCCTAAGAGTGGTGAAGTTCAAGCGTTCCTTGACCCCCTGAGAGTTCTATACCAATTCCTAGCCTTCCTCTCTAATGTTAGAATAAAGACATTGATCTTGGAAACCTCATTTCGTTCTCATAGGGCCTCACACACTTGATCAAATACTTCCAAGTATCCCCTAGGATCACCATCGCCAGTGAATTTGTGGGTTAGCTTGGCTATCTAAGTAGCCTTCCCATGGCTCTATCAACCACCATCTCTCACAATAGGTGCTATGCTTTCTGCTACCGCTCTTCCTAGGGCCTATGCCAAAGCAATTGGGTTTGTGGGTAGAGCTGGTGTTGGCATAACTAGAGCAATGATAGGAGCAAGTGGAGGTGCAACATGTGGCACTGCATGAGTATGCATTAGTTTAAACCCTGGTGGGGGGTAGGTGTGCAACATAAGGCATGTGCCCTACTGGCACCCCAATAGGTTCTCTAACCATGTGGGAATTAAGTGCAGCTGGTCTCACAGCAAGAGCTAGTAGCCCACTTACTCTAGGGAGGGGATGTGTCATAGGTGCACTAGAATAAGATGCGACCCATCTAGGAATGGTTAAACTAGATATGCCATGCACAAGGGGCTCCATGTGTGAAGTGGCATTGGCTACCGTAGTAATCATGGGCATGTGGGCTCAGAGGCAATTATGTATCAGCCCTAGGTGCCATAGTTAATGTAATGCCATCCATTGGAGGAGGCAGTGAATTAGTATTATCTTGGGCGGGGATAGCTCTGGGATCTAAGAAAGTGAAGCTCATGCTAGTCTACCCTTGAGTCCCTATAGCATGGACTTGTGGGTTGGTCCATGGTATAGCTAGGTGATACTACAAAAGTAGGATCCACTGGGCTCACAGGAGGTGTTGCCATTTCACTCATTGTGGCCATCCTTGCTTTGGACGTCCCAACTTGTGCCATGGGTCTTTGGATCCTTTCATGTTCAATGACCCTATATATACAATCACAGATACCCTACAATCATTCCTCCTCTGTTGTGGCTCCGGATATGGATTGGACAATCCCTTCCCAACTAACACCATACGCTTGGCCTATGGTGAAATCCATAAGAGTCTGTGGATGTATCATACTCCCAATCATTTGTGAGAAGACGTTAATCCATGATTTGCATGCCTAGCTCTTTCCCTAAGGTTGATTGTATATTGAGATTATCAGGCACTACTTGCGTAGTCCTAGCATGGGACTCATACTGGGCTGATTGGGCTGCTTATCATTGTTGTGCCAATTGCAAGGTATCTTTTTCCTTTACTCTAGCAGCTTGGATCAACGCCTCTACCACCTGGACTTCTTCTAATGTCCTACATTGGGCATAAGTAATTATGTAGGGGTGGTTCGATATTCACAGTTTGCAGGTGCAACAGGAGTTGTATGGATAGGGATATCAACATGAACACTCCCTACTTGCAAACGATGAGAGTACACCAGGTGTCTCTCTAGAGTTAACCTCAACTCCTTCATCATATGACCTGTAGGTTGTGCCAATTGCAAGGTATTTTCTTCCTTTGCTCTAGCAGCTTGGATTAATGCCTCTATCGCCGCCTGCACTTCTTCTAAAGTCCTACCATCGGGCATAAGCACTTGTGCAGGGGGTGGTTCGATGTTCACAGTTGCATCAAGTGTAATAGGAGTTGTATGGATAGGGATATCAACACAAATGCTCCCTGCTTGCAATGATGAGAGTACACCAGGTGTCTCTCTAGAGTTAACCTCTACTCCTTCATCATATGGCCTATAGGTTTTGTAAGATTTGGCTCAAAGGTAGCGGTTGAGGCCAAACCTCTGAGGTAGCTAGCTACGCGGCCAAAAAGACTAGTAGCTAGCTTGGCTAGTGAGACCTGGTTAGGGTTCTCACTTCTTGGGGCTGGTAGCTAGCTTGGTTGGTGAGACCTAGTTAGGGTTCTCACTTCTTGGGGCTGGGGATCCTTCCATTGAGTCAAAATCTAAAGATGTCTCGTTGGTCCCTAGTAGAGGTCCTTGTACAATGCTAAGCTGGGTTCCAACCAAAGGTCATGAGCCCAGTGTACACTGGTATGTACCTAGTTTGATAGATGCACTATCATATATTTTGACCTCTAATACACGCCTAGATCGTAGTAGGTGCATGTGGTTATAGGGTGCAAGAAGGTCCTACAGATGCCCTAGACAAGTTTGAAAGCTTTTGAAATTTTTTCATTTTTTATTTTTTATTTTTGGAAAATTTTTGGACTGGCCAAAATTTTTCAAAACACGTGTTTTGTGTTTCTTATTCCATCTGGCACCAAAAATAGTGTAATTTTTTTAAATGAGTCAAGCGTCAAGCGTTGCAGACGCTGGCTCCCATAGTTAACGAAGCTCCTTAACTATGTAAAATTGTAATTTTTTTGGGTGTCACACAAGTTGTCAATGTGATCGCAGCCTAAAACCAGCAAGTTTGTGCGAGCGCTTTCTGAAAAAATTCTATATTTTTCCCCCTCAACCTTTTACCTTTCCTCTTTTACCCTTCCCTTTTCACTTTTTCACTTTTTATTTTTATTTTTTATTTTTATTTTTTATTTTTTACGTTTCACTTTTACTGCTTACAGTTTCACTTTTCTGTTTCATTTTTTGATTTTAGTGAAAAAGAGGTTTTCCTAGAATCTTTGACTTGGGGCCTGCACACATTAAATGCGCCTAGCCACACAAATTAGACTCTTGGAAATTTGTGGTTGGTGGCCTAAAAACTTACATGCATTAAATGCGGCCAGCCAATTAAGATGCTCCAAATTAGGGAGAGGATTAAGTGTAATTAACTCATGTTGATGATCCAGCTAATCTTTTCATAGTATTCTGGTTGGTTGTTAAAGTCACACACTTCTCCCATGACCTGTCAACCTTGTCACTTCCCTTGAACTCCTTCACAAGATCTTCTTACAACACCTTATTCTCCTTCATTTGACATGCTCTTTCTGCCATATCCAACTTGTCTATATCATGCTTTTCCCTAACTAGAACAATCTTGGAATCCGATATTTCTTCTTGAATGAACTTAATATTCTCCTCATCTAAACCTTATAAACACCTAAATATTTCAGCAGAGTAGGTTTTCTCCCACTCTTATTGATATCATTACTATGCTCAATATGATAGGGTAGTGATCCATCTCTGTATGCATCCATAATCCTCATCCATGTCTCGAACATGTGATCTGGGAAGATTATCATGTGTGCATCCTTGGCTGTGCAACACTATCACCACAAATGCAACTCGTGCTAGCTCAATGAATTGTTGTACAACATTCTCAACATTAGGCAATGTTACGAACTACTTTATCAATGATAACCAATAATATATTGAGTATTTCTAAAAAACCAAATATTGAAAGGTTGATAATTACTTATATCCCATAGACATAGGTTACATCAGGTCCCAGCTGAATCAAGTGTTAAAGCAGCACTAAAATTGGTCTAGAAGAAGAAAATAGTTCAAGGGAGTGCGACACCTCCAATGTCATCCACCCAAAAGATCAAGCTGAACCAAGTTGTGGACTAGGGTAATGTAGACGTGCACCGGCCACATGCATAGGAACTGAAATAGGTTCACCAGGATTCGTGGGTATACTGCTCCACTAGATGGAAGGAAAACTCAAAAGTTCTCACTCCGAACTTAAGCAGTCACAACAACACATACCCACAAGCTCCAAAGTACAAACTTCGTTCCCATGGCATGACAAGGATCACACCCAAGTGGGTATAAGGTAAAGGGGTATGTGTTTCACGCCATGAAACATGTTCATTCGTTTCACATACACACTTCTAATCCTCTGAAAGCATAACATGTGGCCTTGGAGTGTTTGAGCATATAGGAATCCATAGGGTATCACATGAGGAAACGAGGTTATTTCACGTCGTGAACCGCTCAAGGCTACTTCACGTCATAAACCGTTTCACGTCATGAAACAGTATGGGCTACTTCACATCATGAACCAAGTCATGCCAGTTCACACTATGAAATGGTCAATAAGCCTCCACGAATCGTAGTTGAACACATGGCATACCCAATTAAGATGGCCGCCAGTGCCGATGGCTTAACACTAAATACATTGTTTTTCCCTTTTCATGCATTCTCTTCATCATTATCCAAGGTTCTTCTTCTCAAGCTACTCACGATCATCATTGGTGTGCTCTCTTCATCTAGCACTGCATCGTCACCTCATCAACTTCTTGCTTGCGATCGTTTCTCACGTAGGAGCTCAAAGCACACTTTTGATTGCTTCAATCATTGGTTATAATGCATTGCTTGGAGCTTTTATGTGAGACAGTAGCACACATCTCTGTGTTTTTACAAAACCCTAAACGATTGCCTCTATTCTTTTTCTTTCTTGTTTTCATCTTCCCATTTCCATCATCACTCCCATTTGCCAACTTCCATCAATCCTCTAACACTCACAAAAGCATAAGGGATTGGACATGTGAAATCGCAGTCTGCTATTTCTCGACGTCAAAACTAAAATCTCGGTTTTGGATAATGAGCTGATATCCTACAATCTACCTCCTAAGTGTTAAATTGCTCACACCAAAGTGTAAACCACTAACACACATAACACACTTTTAGTCGTGACATAAAATCTACTAGTTCACAAACTAACACATCACAGACTGCTAATTCATGGACTAACAGTTCACATATTCATAGTTCACGAACTAACACATCACATATTGCTACTTCACGAACTAGCAGTTCATGCACTACTACTTCACACAAGACTACTTCACGATTTAACCCTCACATATTAGCAAGTCACGAACTAGCACATCACAAACTGCAAGTTCACGAACTAGCAGCTCACGCACTGCTACTTCATGATTTAACCCTTCACGGACTGCCACTTCACGACTTTACACTTCATGCTTTAACCCTTCACAAAATAACATTTCACAGCGTAACACTTCACGGGTTAAGCCCTTTCACAAGTTAAGCCATTTCACAGACTAACAATTTATAAGTTAATACTTCACGCTCTACCAGTTCACGGTCTTCACCCTGCTTCATGGAAAAAGACTAACTCACGCCATATACTAATTCCCATACATCTTTTGTTTATTCATTTCTTACCCTGCTACTTCATGGAGAAAGACTAATGTATGCCATATACTAATTCCCATCCATCCTTTGTTTATTCATTGCTTACCACACTAACACTCTTTACATCATACCCCAATGTTTAGGAAATTTTTCAAAAAAAAACAACACTAAGGCCGTGAGATCCTACCAATCCACAATGATTGATGCCTTCATACTAATGTTACAGATGGCATCCTCAGGAACCTTAGACCTGAAGTTTGACGGAAACCCGGAGGTGACTCAGGCCAATCCTATAGGATCACCAGACAAGAAGAAGAAGAGAGCACAACGGGGGACCAAGTTGACCTATTTGGGGCCATATGCACAAGAGTTGTAGGGCACAATGATCCAATCAGACATACATACAAATCAAGGCAAAACCATTTTCTAGTATCACAGCCCCAAGTGCCTGAAGATCTTGGAAAACATTGATGTGAAGTACAAGCTTGAGAATGTGGGGGTTAGAAAGATGGCAGAGGTCCTCCCCCACACCATAAATCCATCATTATGTGCAGAATTCCTCAAGTCCTATGATAGGAGTACAAAGAGGGGTACCATCACGAATCATGATGGATCAACAAAGCAAGTTCTTATCATAGAGGCCATGATACATGATGCTCTATAGTTGCCCCCCCCATTCAATCACATGTCCATCCACTTGATCAGATGCCCATGGAGGACATGCTAAAGGTCTCCTACAATTTGAATGGAGCGAATGGAGCAAAGTATGAAAATATACGAGGGAAAGAAGATCAAGTAGAAACCAATAAAACAGATATAATAGGATACCTCTCCATCAAATTGCAAAGGTACATTAGTAGAAACCGGAAGATTGGGCATAGTATATACACAAAGAGATGGAGAATTACTTGAAGCCGCACTAGTCAAAGGTGTGTAATCCTTACCTCTCCTGTGATGAAAGTTCTAAGCCATGCAGGTACTATCCCCATACCTAAAGACAATTAGGAAGCATAAATATCACCAGCCGGCCAAAGGAGACATGGAGCCACCTACCCACATTCCAGCAGCAGCAGGGACAAACTATCCTAAAGGAGATAAAGGATCTTATACAAGAAATGGCCAAGAAGTTCAAAGAAGGTAAGAACACAAGGAAGTCTAAAAAGACGAGGGGCAGCCTGCAACATGTGGAAGAGGAGTCCAAGTGCCTGTAGGAAGAGGTTGCCAAAGACATTGCCTCGTATTAGTATGTTCTTAAGGAACACCAACCAATGCCAAGGGTGAAAACCACAACTTTGGAAATGGAGGGCATGAGCTTAATAGGAAAATTACCCTTTGAAACCACAAAGTGATAGTGCACCTCAATGTGCTTCGTTCTAGCATGGTATATTGGGTTACTGGCCAACTCTATGCTACTCATGTTGTCACAATAAATGACAACCGCTCTATCCACGGGCTCACCCATATCACCAAGTCGCTTTTGAATCCAAGCTACCTCACAAGCTGCCATAGCAGCACCCCTGTACTTTGCCTCTATACTCGATAAGGAAATTATTGGCTACTTTGTACTGCTCCAACTCACAGCAGCACTTCCAAATGAGAACATAAAACCACTGGCAGCAGATCTCCTATCAACAACACTACTAGCCCAATCAGCATCTATGTACCCACATGTAGCTGTATCTCTATACCAGCTGCCTCATAGAAAAATCCATAATCAATTATGGACTTTATGTACCTAAGAATCCATCTAGCTGCATCCAAGTGTGGCTTCCTAGGGGTATGGATAAACTGACTCACAAGTCCAGTAGCGTAGCTCAAGTATGGTCTAGTAATGGTTATGTAGATCAAGCTACCCACTACTGTATGTAGTGGGGTCCTCCAAAAGCTCTCATGTATCTACGAAAGCTTTGTGTTATGATCCAATGGCACTAAAATAGGCTTACAGCCTGTCATAGCATACTTGGACAACATGTCCAAGCCATATTGCCTCTGCAATAATAAAATGTCATGAGGTGATCTCACCACCTCTATGCCCAAAAAATATCGTAGCTCACCCAAATCCTTCATCTCAAACTTTTGCTTCAAAAGCATCCTAACATCCTATATGTCAACATCACTATCCCTAATGATTCATCAAGTCATCCACATAGATGACTTGATGATTAATAGCATGATCCCTCTATCTCTCTTTTTCACATAAAGTGAAAAATCTGCATTAGATATCTAAAATCCAATGGTGACAAGATACTCCCCAATCTTGTTTGACCATGCTATGGGTGCCTACTTCAAGCCATACAAGGCTTAATTCCATAAGTATGCGCATAGCCTTTGGCCACCAATATTGCCTTATATCTACTCACTAAACCATTAGCGTTATGCTTGACTTTATACACCCACTTACATCCAATTGCCTTCTTTTCCTTAGGCAAAGGTAACTCCCATGTTGCATTTAAATCCAATGCTGCCATCTCCTCATTCATGACATCTTTCCATTTCTTATTTCCAAGTGCCTGCTCAAAATAAGTGAGCTCCAAATCTTGTATTGCTTTAACCCATGTAAACATAATGATGGGATGTATATCTATCATATCTTAGCTTGTCAATAGGGTACCTAACCCTCGTAGACCTACGTACACTTGGAACACTGCCAGGTATCCTCAAAACAGCCCTCGTTCTCCTTACACCAAGAGTAACCACAAATGGGATGCCACCAAATCCCTAGACTAAGCATAGAATTGCCTGTCATTCTGCATCCCCCATCCTACGTCATCAAGGCTCATGCCATCTTTCCACCTTTTACACAACATCCTACAGAAAGAAGAGCATGTCAGCTTAAGAGGAGCATAGGAGAAAAATTTATCTTTCCATCCCAAACCCAGCCACCTATCTTTACCATGCACCATTGTCAATTCTACTAATTCCCACAGTCCAAGATTCATTCTGATACAAACATTTGGGAAGCATCAAGGCGGCCCTTGCTAAATTATGGGTGGGCATATGTAATATACCAATGCCCCCTTCCCCTTTTGGGACTGACAATTTCTGCCATTCCTCCTCCATAGAAAATATCTGATGAGACCCACTATCCTTTTCTAGTGACACTTTCCAAAATCCATCACAGGGCATAATAACATTATATAAGCATTCAACACAGCATTACAAATATCAATCTTGTTATGAAAGGGCACTCTAATTCCTTTCCATTTCTTCAGCTTTTCTTAAACATTAAGGGAAGGTTGAGGTCTATAGAGGCCCTTTAAGATGCCATGTGATTAAAAGGTTATTAAGGAAAAGGGCCAATCATGTGATGCCATGTATACAAAAATATTGGGTGATTAAAGGTGGTCAAAAGATTCTCTAGAAGATGCCTTTTTGTACTTTTCATTCCCAAAAAGTGGGGGGAGGGAGTTTTTGAAATTTCGGACATCCATAACTTCTACATATGAGCTCAAAATTTGTCGGAGATTAGAGATCCAGAATCTACTCGCTGAGCTCTTTCCATAGATATGTCACATGATATGGTTTTGCCCACTCAATTTTAAATTCAATTTTGGCGGAAAACTTTGAAATTCAAACTTCTAGCCATTTGAAGAATAAGAAGGTATCTAAAGTCAAAGAAACTTAACATTTTAACAAAAAGTCATTAAAATCATAATATGGCAGCTTAAAGGACCCCTATAGACCTCAACCTTCCCCTAATGACCTATTAATTGCCCAGTCAATCATCTGTTTATTTGTAACATCAACCCCAAAGGGGATTCCCAACAATCTAACAATTTGTCCCTTTTGAACCACCTCACACTCCCATCTCTGCAGATAAAAATCATTGTCTTCTATCAAGCTTATAATTCTGCATTTCTGAATATTACATCTGGAGCCAGATGCAAATGCAAATTCCTGTATAATGGCCAAAGCAAGTCTTATATTGTTATTCTCAGCTTCTAGGAACAGTATAGAGAATCATCAGCAAAGCACTTTATAACCAATTGCTCATTGTATCTTAGCTTCAGCCCAGTGATAACCCCACCTCTACAAGCA
The DNA here is from genome assembly GCF_041138505.1 of Cibotium barometz. NCBI lineage: Eukaryota > Viridiplantae > Streptophyta > Polypodiopsida > Cyatheales > Cibotiaceae > Cibotium > Cibotium barometz. The sequence goes on along the minus strand of NC_141058.1, from coordinate 58,902,235 downwards.
TTCTCAAGTGACACCACTAAGGGGTGAGAGGCAATAGCAAACAGGAGGGGATCCAGGGAGAAACCTTGTCTAACAGATCTATTAACCTCAAACCCTCCAACTACTCTCCCATTTAGTAAAACATTAGAGTGCCCTCCCCAAGATAAGGTATATATACATGTTGCCATTTTGGTCCCAAATCCAAACCTCTCCATGAGTTACAATGAAGTAAGCATTTGAAAAGAGAATGTTTACAATGATGTGACATGTGTAATCTATATTGTCTTTCTGTGCAATTTTTCACATTGATGCTACTCTCTTTGGTAATATTGAATTTATGTGTATAAATCTACTTGCATTGAGCTAAAGCTTCCATGTAGATCCACAACAGGGAGTGCCCCATCATTGCTCAAGAGGTGGTTCAAATTGTTGAGATGGCTGAAGGGTGTCGGTGAGTTCCTACTTGTTTTTTAAAACATTTGGATAAGCAAACGTTTTCTTTTGACTTACTTTTATATACAATGGCATTATTTTTTTTCTTTCTTGGCATAAAATACTGAACATATATATATATATATATATATATATATATATATATATATAGAGAGAGAGAGAGAGAGAGAGAGAGAGAAACCTTAAAGTGTTATGTAAATGATTAGTGTAGTGAGTTCTATATTTGATATCAGGGGTAATTGCTTAAGATAGAGGTGGCAAGGAAATCATTTTCATTTGTTATGGTGATGGACAAGATATTAAAGGTAATATTTTTTGAGATTGCTATAATATAGATATTATGTTTTTCATAATCTATTTAATATTCATGGCTCAATTGTAGACCCTTCCTTTTGGAAAGGACAAGCAAAAACATCTCTAATTATCAAACTGTTAGAGAGCACCAATGTTTTACGGTGTATATGGAAACCTGCTTTAGCTTTTGCATTTTATTTGATAAATTTATATTGCTATTGATACATTCTTTTTACGACTGGGAATATCTTTACCTTTTAGAACCCAGATTATTGCTAGGTTTGTATGGTTGAGACACTTACAAATGAGAGCTTTGGGCTCCTTGGAATTTACAGTCTAAGATTGCGAAAGACAATGTTTGTGGACTATGAAAAGCCTGGTTAGATTTTTGATTCATAGGCACTGGACAATACATAATTTTTTGATTTGCTGTCTACATGCCTATTCAAACCCCATTTGCCTCAAATATTGATCTACAAAATAAGGTTTCGCCTAAAGTATCACAGACTTGTAGGAAGTGCTCGAAGTGGTGGAGGGGGTGGGTATGGCCGTAATACTTCTCCATCAGTTTGTCAACTTGGCAATGAGACGGCCAGCTTTTGGGTGGTAGAGGTCCTATCGATGCGAGGGAAATGGATGGCAAATTCTTGGCCTATCAACCTAGCAAATTCTAGGTGATTGAAGGAAGTGCCAGGTGTAGCGGGTGCAGTGGCCAGGAAGGAATGTCTGTAGTGGTGGAGCTGGGGCAGTAGGTGGTATTACTGTAGCCATTGTTCTTGGGGCCAGTGTTCTGGGGTCAAGGATACGAGGATATGTGGGAGTAGCGGAGGGAAGGGTGGCTGCGGGAGCAAAGAAAGGGTGTAAAGGCGGGGATGCATGGGGGTAGGGTTTGATGGGTGCAGCAGGGCTGCCAGTGTAGGAGTAGGGAATCGGGAGGTCCTCGGATCTCTCCTGCGGCTCGGCAAGGCGGAAGACGGTGGGAGCAATGTCAAAAAAAAACCGTCCTTTAGTGTAATTTTCACGTCTAAAATTAAGAAAAACCGGTTATAATTTTGCCTAGCCTTGAATTTAAAGATTCAATTTTTTGAAGTTTTAGTTATAAAACCGATTATTCTGTGCATTTTTTCAATAAAAACCGGTTGGTCTTGAAGGTCATCCTTTTTTTCACTGGTTAGAAAAAAAGTTTATTTTTGACACTGGGTGGGAGTAGGTCAAGGTATGGACATGGCCGGACATGGGAGTTTCCACCGTGTTGTGGGCCACGGGGGTGTAGTGGTTCGGGCAGGGACTGGAGGTGTTTTGGCAGAATCGACATCGACCATGTTATTAATGCTAGCGTTAAGGGGGCTCATAAATCATCTCATTTATGATAGAGGCCAGCGTGTCAGAGTGATCCCTCGGTCATTTGCATGGCTAGAGTTTAGCCTTGGTAATGAGCCTCTCCCAAGTGATTTTGTAACTATGGGAAATTGGGAATAGATGGTATCCCTTAAGATACCCCGCTTGGTTTCAAAGGTCGAGTGCCATGTCTCTCGTAAATGGGTTAGATACTATTATTAAGCACGTTATCCACATAGGCTAGCTAGGCAGAGCTAGGTAGGGGGTCACGAGGGTTATGGGTTCTTTCTTTCTGAGGGCTGCTAGATGGTCCCTCCCTGAATACTAGAGAAGAGACTCTCGTATTGCGTAGTCAATGGTTGTGGCCCTTTCTAGGAAGGCAATTTCCCTCAAGGCAGTGTTGCCATTGGGGTTGAGGGGTTCCTTTGAGGTAGAAGAGTCGAGGTTGGCAAAGTATACCTCTGGATAATCTGGGTCTTGATAGACCAGCTCCCAAGGTTGAGATGGTAGAGGATCTTGCCTAAGACCTCGGGGTCACATTACAAATAGTAGGCGGGGTTGGGGTCATATTAATCATTGTTCTAGGCTCGAGAGGAGCCCCTTGTTTCTAGGTCAATGGGCTAGAGCCCCACATGCCCTTGACTCTCTATCTATGGCCTGCCCTAGGAGAGACAAGGTCTGTGGAGTCGTGGAGGATGGTGTTTGGGGAGTGTAGGGGTTAGAAGCCATGTTGGAAAGGCTAGAGACGCTAAATTGTGGGCATGGATTAGATCTCAAGCTCCCATTCTTGTCTTATTCTAATTTGGAGGGCCCCTCCCTTTTCAACCCTCATTTTCCAGTCAGTCAAACCCCTTTTCCGATGCTAGCTTATGTTCTCTCTCTCTCACACATATACACACTATTACACTCTCTCTCTCTAACACACACATAACGCGTGAACACACCCTTGAAAGGCAACAAAAAATCACAAATGCGTTGGTAAGATTCAAACCCAGTACCTTCTACTTTAAACTCATTATCGTTTCCATTACACTACACATGGTCGGTGACAATCCCGTGACTGGGCTAGCGGGCCCGGCGGCCTTACCAGGGGGGAGCTTCAGATTTATCCCAGTCCCTAAACTGTCCTGAGGATGGTGCCAGTCCGTTGTGCCGGATTCTCCGCTCGAGGGTTTTGTAGAGCCGCCTTCCTTAGGATAAACCTTGTCAAGGATTCGTCTAGCGCGCAAGTGCATGGATGCTAGCCCCAATTTTCAAGCGAACCGGGCAATTCGGGGATCAGAAACTGGGCTTTTGCAGTGGTCGGTTAGTCTGTAAAAAGAGTTAACTTGCACCAGAGGATAGAGAAATTGGGTTATAAACCCATGTTCAAAAAAACATGGGAGAGAACGGGTAGAAGAACACGGGTTCAGCCCGATTGGAAGAACTCGGGAGTGAACGTGTAGAAGGAGTCAGGATTCGGGTGGTTACTCGGGATTGGGACACAGGCTGGCACACGAGTGGGCACAGGAGGTCATCATGAGCGGATGCAGAACAAGTGGAGGGTAGGCACGTGTGGTGATGAAAAGAAGCCGAGCTTGGAACGTGTGGGAACTCGGGCCTGGCACGAGTGCACGGGTGTGCACGGGTGGGGGAACTCAAGCAAGAACATGTGATGGTGGGTTGTTAATTAAAAATCTCAACTTTTAGGGACAGAGGAGCAGCTTGACACGACCGGTACTCTGCATGCCCAGGTGTCGCCCATGCAGGTTTGCTTGTTTGAAGGTTGTTATTCCTTTTGAGAGTAATTGTGATTACAAAGAATTTTCTAAAGCTCTTAGATGGGGTTCTTCAAGGAACCTTGCCAAGCTTCCCAACCCACATAGTGTAGTCAACTTGGATCTCAAACTTAACAAAAGGTGGTCTCTGAACTAGAATAGACAACAATGGTCATTTCGTTTCAAAATAATTTGGGCCTTCGCCCATGAAAGGAAACATGCAGTTCTGGCTTGGCTGGTAGTCCACAAAGCAATCTGGACTCAAGAGAGAGCTCTGAAGTGGGGTCACGGGAATGGTATATACCCTCGGTGCAATGTTAATCTGGAGTCTGTCCCGCATCTCTTTTACTCCTGCCCAGACACTAAACAGTTCTTAAGTGTGCTTAATGATACCTTTGGGAGGATTAGAAGCTCCCCGCTCAGCTGGAAAGAAGTGTTTTTAGGAGAATGTCGTCATCTTGACCCCTTAACTTGGCATTCTGTCAGAATTCTCCTGCTGTGGCACGTCTGGAAACAAAGGAATGAAGCCCTCTTTGAAATTAAAACTAATCACAATTTTTTCCTTTTTCTCGACAGTATCCTCAAGTTGGTCAATCAAATTCAACCAAGTGGTGATCGGTCGGAAGCGGGTCGCTGGCAGGCCGTTCCATGGAGGAAGTGGAGGAAAATGCTCAGTTCTTCTCTCTCCAACACGAGGGAAAGCATGTGTCAAGGCTTGGAGCTGGAATGTCACAGAAGACTTCAATATGCTGTTCATCGTGTTTAGTCCACGGAGGCTTTTGGAAGGGTCCATTAAACCTTGTCAGTCAGATCATTGCATCTTATACAGGCATTTTACCTTTGCAATTATGTTCAGTCCACTGGTTTCTATGCCATCTGTCTCTATTTTTTCAGTTCGAAGTGCTTTTGGGTGTGTAGCTAAAACACTTATTTAGCTGTTTTCAGGGTCTCTCCCCCCCCCCCCCCCCCCCCCATGGACCTACCTCATGGGGCGATGTAATCTCACCTTTTTTAATATATTCTCCTGTTTTTACCCAAAAAAAAAAAAGAAGAACATGTGATGGTCCAGACTCCAATGGTACCTTGATGATTGGGGGAATGATGAGGGGGGACTCCTACTTGATTGGGGATTTGTCCTTTACAATTATGGGTTTTTAATGCCCCAATTAACAATTTAATTAACTTAATTGAGAATTAATCCATCATTAACAAATTAATCCCTCTCCCAAATCCAAATGTGCAGAAAATTAACAATTCCTTGATATTTGCCCTCTCCCTCTCCCCTTGTTTGAGAGGTTTTTCCTTATCCAATTTTGACAATTAGGGGGGTCTTAAAAAAAAAGGGGTTCTTGGGCCTTAAAGCCAATGGCGGGGTCAATGTTTCCCAATTTTGAGTTTTTCAGTGGAATGCAAGAAAAAACAGAATGCAAACAAGAGGGTTTTTTTCAATTTTTAGTTTTTTAACATGTATGATGAAATGTGCAATGATAAAATCGACAAAATTAAGTTGCAATGTTATGAAATTGTGATGGGTGACGCATTGGCCTAACCGACGCTACTCCAATCAACACCAATACCTTTCCTAATCTAATCTAATCAAAACAAGAAAATTGCATGAATGTGGCTATCTTTTCCGGATTACACAGGCAGCCCCGGCGGCGACACCTTTGTTTCCCCTCCTACCCTGCTATACCCACGGTGGTAGTGTAGGTACTACACGGCCCAAGTGCGCACTCACACCTAACCCTCTCTAATTGAAGAGTAATACAATGCGGGAAATCGGTGTGTCATTACCTTAGATAGGACTCTCTTTGCAGCGTCGTCGATGGCGGGGAGATCCCTTCATCGATTCCTCCTCCTTCCTCGTAGCCGCTCTCTCTCACTAATCCCTCAAGCTTAGGCATGCATTAACCATTGAGCAAGCACCTCCAAGTGATCAAGCATGATACACACATACATCTCTCCAAAAGCAAGCAAGTTCTCACTAATCACACAAGCTTGCATGCTATATCCACCTGCAAGCTCCTATGATTAGGATAATCGCGTGCGCGCGCGCACACACACACTAAGCAAGAGATTAATTATGTAATTGAAATCACACTAGCAAGGGAGAAGAAGAGAAGAGGCACAAGGAGATAGGTGGCCCAAGCAAGCTCCAAATCTTTTATTAAGCAATAGAGAATCAGCAAAATTAGTTTACAATTGGCTTTTATACTTGAAGCCTTCCTTTCATACTTGGGCGGACATTATGCAATTGAACCATCCTATTTATAGAATAATTGGGCTTCTAATGTACATTGGCCTTTAACCCAAAAAGAATATACATAAATTGGCCTAGGGCCCACAAAATTGGTGTGCAAGTGTAAGTGCCGATGGCAATGCCGCACCCTTGTTAGCTTAGGAGCTAACAAATCTCTCAATGTAATCAACACAAGAGAGAATGAAGAATGCACATACACAATGGGAGAGTTCATCTCCTTCTCAATACACACCTGCATGCATGAGAAGAGAATCACACACCCACACCCACACACACAAACATTTGTGAGTAGAGAAAGAGAGGGCAAAGAATACTCAATAGAGAATAATAGAGAATAATAGAGAATGAGGAAGGAGAGAAGCTCTTTATTGCATTAGCAAGAGTACAAAGAATTCCCAGGCTAGCAAGCTATGGAAGCTTGAGCTTGAAAGCTTAGAGAATAAGGGACTTCAACGTAAGAATGGCCAAAAAAAAAAATCCCTAATCTCCTCTTTTGTGAGTTGACCTGTATACTCACTGATTAGGGTTCACACTAGCCGAGACAAAGCCCAGGCACTCCACTGAAGAGGACAAAAGGAAAATAATTACTTCTCAGCTTTCTTCTAAGTTACAAATTGGAACTCATGTGAGCCTAGGTAAATACATGACTTTGCAAAATACATGCAGTCACCATGTGAGTTCCTAAAAATATATTGAAATATCATGTGGTTTTACAACTCGTAGGTGATACAAGTTGAAAAATTGATGCTCGTGGTCCCTCCATATATCCTAGCAGCTCTTATAGATACATCTTGGCACTTTATCTACTTCCCATTGCACCACTATTTCTTCACCAACCACATTGTTGGCATTGATTGCACACATTTATTGCACCCATTCCAATGTTCTCGAAACACTCCCCTGTTATGGCTTACTACACATCCCAAGAGAACTCCACACATTCACAATCGGAAGAAGCAATAGACAATAACTATCGTGGGGTACTTACCAATGCTTTGAGCTCGTGTCCCTTGAGGCTCTCCAAGCTCGCTTTTAGAAGCTCCAATCCTCCAAATCTCCACCTCCACTCCGTTCGTGGAGTGGCTCACACCACAATGCAAGACCATTGTCCTCTCACTCTCCCACATACGAGCATAGAAGAGGCACATGCACTAGAGTACACACTCTCTCTCTCTCTCATACATAAGACAAGACAAGAGCTCTCATAGCACAAAGGGGGATCGTGTGTATCCATTATGAGAAATTTCCTTATATACAACTCGCCCCTTATTCACACTTGGGCACCCAAAACTTACTAACTAAAGCCTTGGCTGTGGAATGTATCTTATAATGCACAACCTTTATAGTGTCTTTACATAACACTTATTAATGTCCTCAAATGGAGGAACATCATTGTTAATCCAAAATGGAATTAACATGAGCAACTGCTAGTTCTGTGCATCTTCTGTCAGCTTCTTCTTTAGCACCCCTGTGGGGGTGTGGTGGCTTAAGCTTGAGCCTCCTCTACTTGCTAGGTTCTCCTGTGCCAAGGTTTGGCTATTAAGGAGCTGTTGGTTTACATGCTCGAGAACCTGTTGGTGGCTTTATTACCAGCACAACCAGATCCATTTCCTTTGTCTTGGCACTTATAGCCTCATTCAGATCCCTTAGTTTTTCTGCATGTGCTTTGTTCCGTTGTTCTCGTTCTATTTAGAGGCTAGTCCTTTTGTTCCAAGGTAGCAATTTCTTCGCTTGAGCTCATTGATTTGGATGGTGTATCCCTCTTCTTTGACTTGGAATGTGGCCTGTGCATCCTTCAGTTGTTGCATGTGATGCACCTCTTTCTCTTTGGTGTGCGCCACTTCCTTTTGAAACTGTTCCTTGGCTTGATCTAATTGATCTTTTGGCTCCTCATTCTCCTTGGTTGTTCTGACTATGGTCTTGTTTAACAACTGACTGTGCCCTTCCATGGTTGTCAACCTTGCTTCCTGTTCTCTTCGATAGTCTTTATACTTTTAATGATGGCGTCCTTGTGTGCGGTGTTGGCTGCAACTAATTGGTCTTTGAGAGCTTGCGCTTGGTCTGTTTTGTCCTGGATTTGCTTCCATAATTATTCATGTCTGTCATGTAGTAAATAAGTGGTAAGGAGGTGACAACGCTATGAGATACTGGCCACAGCCAAGGCTTTAGTTAGTAAGTTTTGGGTGCCCAAGTGTGAATAAGGGGCGAGTTGTATATAAGAAAATTTCTCATAATGGATACACACGATCCCCCTTTGTGCTATGAGAGCTCTTGTCTTGTCTTATGTATGAGAGAGAGAGTGTGTGTGTGTACTCTAGTGCATGTGCCTCTTCTATGCTCGTATGTGGGAGAGTGAGAGGACGATGGTCTTGCATTGTGGTGTGAGCGACTCCACGAACGGAGTGGAGGTGGAGATTGGAGGATTGGAGCTTCTAAAAGCGAGCTTGGAGAGCCTCAAGGGACATGAGCTCAAAGCATTGGTAAGTACCCCACGATAGTTATTGTCTATTGCTTCTTCCGATTGTGAATGTGTGGAGTTCTCTTGGGATGTGTAGTAAGCCATAACTGGGGATTGTTTCAAGAACATTGGAATGGGTGCAATAAATGTGTGCAATCAATGCCAACAATGTCGTTGGTGAAGAAATAGTGGTGCAATGGGAAGTAGATAAAGTGCCAAGATGTATCTATAAGAGCTGCTAGGATATATGGAGGGACCACGAGCATCAATTTTTCAACTTGTATCACCTACGAGCCTATTTTGTAAAACCACATGATATTTCAATATATTTTTAGGAACTCACATGGTGACTGCATGTATTTTGCAAAGTCATGTATTTACCTAGGCTCACATGAGTTCCAATTTGTAACTTAGAAGAAAGCTGAGAAGTAATTATTTTCCTTTTGTCCTCTTCAGTGGAGTGCCTGGGCTTTGTCTCGGCTAGTGTGAACCCTAATCAGTGAGTATACAGGTCAACTCACAAAAGAGGAGATTAGGGATTTTTTTTTTGCCATTCTTACGTTGAAGTCCCTTATTCTCTAAGCTTTCAAGCTCAAGCTTCCATAGCTTGCTAGCCTGGGAATTCTTTGTACTCTTGCTAATGCAATAAAGAGCTTCTCTCCTTCCTCATTCTCTATTATTCTCTATTATTCTCTATTGAGTATTCTTTGCCCTCTCTTTCTCTACTCACAAATGTTTGTGTGTGTGGGTGTGGGTGTGTGATTCTCTTCTCATGCATGCAGGTGTGTATTGAGAAGGAGATGAACTCTCCCATTGTGTATGTGCATTCTTCATTCTCTCTTGTGTTGATTACATTGAGAGATTTGTTAGCTCCTAAGCTAACAAGGGTGCGGCATTGCCATCGGCACTTACACTTGCACACCAATTTTGTGGGCCCTAGGCCAATTTATGTATATTCTTTTTGGGTTAAAGGCCAATGTACATTAGAAGCCCAATTATTCTATAAATAGGATGGTTCAATTGCATAATGTCCGCCCAAGTATGAAAGGAAGGCTTCAAGTATAAAAGCCAATTGTAAACTAATTTTGCTGATTCTATATTGCTTAATAAAAGATTTGGAGCTTGCTTGGACCACCTATCTCCTTGTGCCTCTTCTCTTCTTCTCCCTTGCTAGTGTGATTTCAATTACATAATTAATCTCTTCTCCCTCTTCTCTCCTTGTGCCTCTTCTCTTCTTCTCCCTTGCTAGTTTGAGCATATATGACTCCCTAGGGTATCAACAATTGGCATGAGGAAACGCGACCCATTTCATGTCGTGAAATGCTTCACGGCTATTTCATGTCATGAAACGCTTCAGGCATGTTTCACATCGTGGAACGGTTAAAAAATCCAATGAATCGTCTCTAGCCATGTGGCATGCCCAATTAAGGCGGCCGTCCGGTCGAGGGCTAGAGCATAAATATGTTGCCTTTCCTCTTTCATGCACTTCTGCTCATCATAATCTTGTTCGACGATCTTCTTTTCTCACTGAGCTTGTGTTCATCATCTGTGCTTTGCCATCTTAGCACTTTACGACAATCCCTTCTTAGGTAGGAGTTCTACACTCTCCTTATGTGTGCTTCAATTCGGTTCCCATAAAAAATGCTCGATATGGAACAATGTGTTTTCCGATACTGCACAATGTGTTTTCCAATACCACCATGCTTGTATTGGATTCTTTTCTTTTTCTTTTTCATAATTTTTCATCTCCCCTCAGTAAAGAAACATGCTACTACCTTCCCACTTGATCAATGCATACAAATTGCACAACGTGAAACAATAGCCTGCTATTTCACGACTTCAAATAAAGCCCTTGCACTTTCACCAACCATCTTTTCATGCAATCGCCTACTAACTAAAAGTCACCTAACTGATTAAAAAATCACTAAACTTTTCACCGTCTCACAAACTTTCACGCTGCGAACAGCATACTGTTGTTTCACAGAATAACTCTTTCATGATTTGATAGTTCACACTGTTAACAACATCCTGCTGTTTCACAGTCTAAAACTTTCATGGGATAAGTCTTTCATGATTTTACATTTCACACTGTGTACAACATTCTGCTATTCACAGCCTAAAAGTTTCACACATTAATTCTTTCATGCTTTAACAGTTCACACCGTGAACATCATTCTGCTATTTCATGAAATCACTTTCACGCAATAACAGTTCACGGACTAACCATTTCACACAAAAAACCTTCATGACGTGAACAACATTCTTCTAGTTCATGAAATAACAACTTCATGGCGTGAACTGCATTTTACTTGTTCACGAACTAACTCTACTAAGTCATGTATATCTCCTAATTCACCACAACACAACACTGTCTAGGTTGCTCACCATACTAACACTCCTTCCATCATGCACCAAGAGCTTCTACCACTCCAGCGAGACTGATGATCTCTTGCTAATATTACATATGGCTACAGCTGAAGACTTTGAGATGGCTGTGACTTAAGCCAACGTAATAGAATTACCGACTGCGAAGAAGAAGAGAGGACCACATGGTAAAAAACTCACTTACCTCGGGCCTTATGCCAAAGATATCAATGGTACCATCCTCCACGAAGACATCCGAAAAAACAGGGCAAGATTCTCTTCCAATACCATAGCCCGAAGTGCCTGAAGATCTTGGAAGACATAAATGTCCAGTATAAGCTGGAAAAGGTGGGGCTAGGCAAGATGGCAGAGATACTCCCCCGCACATTCAATCAATCCCTATGTGCGAAATTTCTCAAATCTTACAACAAGAATACCAAAAGAGGGACGATTACAAAGCCAGATGGATCCACATAACAGGTACACATCTCCGAAAACCATGATACGAGAGGCGCTTTAACTGCCACCTTCCATTCCATCACATCTTCATCACATCGATCAGATGCCAATGGAAGATATGTTAAAGAAAGTTGCATACAATTCCAATGGTGCTAAATATGAAAACATCACGGAAGAGGTAGATGGAAGAGCTTGCCGAGCCATGTCAATGATCATGCAAGTAAAACCAATGGACAGGTACAACAAAATACCTCTTCACATAATAGCGAAGGTGCATGAGGAGAAGGAAGAGGATTGGGCTTGCAAGGTTCATCCATAAAGAAATGGAGAACTACCTCAAGCCCCACCAATCAAAGGTGTGCAACCCTTAACTCCTAACCAAGATACTTAGCCATGCGGCGACATCCCAATACCCCAAGGAACTCAAGAACATAATATATCACATGCCCATATGCAATAGGGGGTCACGAGGCGGATCTTGCACACCTTACAATAGACTTGCAACAAGGACAAGCTGTCCTTAAAGATACCAAAGAGATCCTAAAGAAAAAAACAAAAGGAGTCAAGGAAGGTAAGAAGCCACAAAAACCAAAGAAAAATGAGAGGCAATGTCAAGCAAATGGAAGTGGAAACCGAGCAGTTGGAAGAGGAGGTTGCCAAGGATATTGCATCATATCAAGAAACGTTGGCAGAACAACAAGCACCATTGAGGGTAACCACCACCCTTGACCCGAAATTGGGAATTGAGAGCGTAAGCTTCACAGAAAGGTTATCCTCAAAATTTGAAGTTCCAAAATTAGTACTCCCAACACCCCCTTCCAGCCCAGCTACTTTGCATGATCCAGTACTCTCAGATCTACCCACCTCAGCTGAAATAAGTGCACCCCAAGAATAGGAGGAACATCAATTGCCACAAGTGGATGTAGCAAAGGAGGACAAAGAAGCCTCATCAACACATCCATAAGCTGCTCGAGAAGAACAAGAACAAGAAGCTGACAAGTGCAAAAGAAATGAAGAAGGTACCAACCCCAACATGAGAAGAAGAGTAGACTCCCAAAACATCATTGGTGCAAGGTCCTTCTTAGACTATGTGCAAATACCCATGGATGTAGGTACATTCCCCAAGAAAGTATGGAAGGTCTTGACAAGCTACTACAGCTCCAATTCCATGAAGCAGACAGTTCAGCCTCTACTAGCTCATCTATATGGTCATAACACTTATTAATGTCCTCAAATGGAGGAACATCATTGTTAATCCAAAATGGAATTAACATCCCCCTACTTGATGTAGGTTTTATCCTCATAAACCTAGGTCGAAAGACCTGGTCGCCGAACTCATGTCTGTAAAAGTTTTGGCATGATTGAATCTTTTTTAGGGTTTTTCTGAACACTCAGTGTGATGTCCAGAACCCGGTGTCTACCATGTCTTCGAATGTGACATGCTTGTATCCTGGTATAGACACATGAGGCGATGATAATAAAGCATCATTCCGCATTTATCTGGGCCTCTTTTCATGTTGAAGCACAACTATTTTGCATTATATCCATAATATCTTTCCTTTGGTTAATCGATAAGGACTATGATTAACTTCAAAAATCTTACGGTAGCCACTATGTTGAAATCTGGTATTCTACACCATGCTCGTATCCAATGTCAGCATTTGATTTCTTTGGTTGGTTATATCCCGGAATGTTGATGGCCGAGAACTGAGGGAATTTGTAGCATACGTAGGAATCTCGTTGCTTTACTTCGTGTAACTGTAAAGGAGTGAGCCTGCATTTAATCGGCATGCATAGTGGGTCCACTCTTTGTGTCGACGGGGAGAACTGCATTTAATCGGCATGTATAGTGGGTCCACTCTTTGTGTCGATGGGGAGAACTGGTATTGAAAACTGTATTCTGGCACTGTGAGATACTCCTTGCACTAGTCATGTTGTATTCCGAAGTCCACCAAGCGGGGATTGGTATCATATGTTACTATTGCTATGTATATCCACCTCGTGTATGGACTAGATGCTGCTTGTGCCACCCCTGCGAAAACAATAACTGATCATAAATGTGACGATGCAAATTTTCAGTAGGTCAGCCAATTGTGGGTTTTCTAGTTTGGTGTGCCATGCCACATTTTCACACAAAGTGCCTTCACCTCCCATTGGTAGCATCTCTTCTAAGTCTGGCATTGGGGCTCAGAGAGGATATGGCACATATGGTTGTTGCCGCCTCAACTCCATGTGGTTGAGTAGGCTTCTGGTATTCTCTATGTTGGCTCAAAGGGTGTAATATGTATCAGCACCTTGAACACCAATTTGGGCTTTAATAAGGGATTCCTTGCATGTATGAGGCCCTCATATTCTACAACCGATAAAGACTCCATGACATTTTCATCAGTAAAAGCTTGTAATAATCACAAGGAGGTAGATTATGTACCTCATCGAGCTGCCTTGGTGGAGATAGAGTAGTTGTTGCCGGCAACTCCTTGGGGGCGAGAGGGTTAGTGGGAAATTCAATAGGGGTAAAAGAGGTTTAACAAGAGAATATGTAATCTGACTCAGTTTGGTTAGTAGGATATACACTAGGATAGGTATTTAGTAGTTTACTTGAAAGGGAAGTAAACACGAGGTAAGTTACATAGGTGGAGGATCATGGATTATCCTCTTGCGCCCTTTCCTTGAACTGGGTGGAGGTGGGGGGGTTTCATAGTTTTCATAGACTCATGGAGGTCTTTGATCTCTTCTTGGGCTTTAGTGGGATATTCAATGTTTTCACGATCAAAATCATAAATAACATTTGTGAGCATTGCCTCTAGATGTTTATGTATCTTTTATATAGTTTTATAATACCCAGGGGAATATAAGGTTGATTCAGATAGATTTAGATATTGGTGTGTATCATAAACTTCAATCCACCCATGGCTAATGATCCATTGGTAGCTTCGAGCAACAACCTCATAGTTGGCTGGTGTGGATAGCATGTCATTTGTTGTTGGCAGGTCGAGTTTGTCAACACTATCATCCAAAATGATAGAATGTTGTAACACCTGACACCAACTACAAAGGTTGCGCACTATGGGGTGTAACTGGAAAAAGAAGATGTCATTTGGGTTAGTAAGAATTGCATCATCCCTTAGTATTCCCATTACCAGTGTAGGGTTAACATCTCTTTCTGTATTATGATGTATAAGGGTTAGATCTCCTAAATTGAGGTCTTCTGTGAGATTAATTTCATATTGAAGGAGAGAGAGTGTTAGTGTAGATAAAAACAAAGTGAGAGTTTGAGAAGGGGCCCGAGGAGTCACCGGGGCAAAGAGCCTATCTCCGAATTATGATGAGTTGACGAAGCTCATCGGTTTGGTCACTCCTTTGAGGGCGTTCTTGGATGGCAAGCCCTTGTTCCGGTTCCTGGATTCTAGAGTCCTTGTCATTGAGGAGTGTGGAGATGGCTACTTCATGTGCATCTTGAGCAACTGCTAGTTCTGTGCATCTTCTGTCAGCTTCTTCTTTAGCACCCCTGTGGAGGGGGTGGTGGCTTAAGCTTGAGCCTCCTCTACTTGCTAGGTGCTCCTCTGCCAAGGTTTGGCTACTGTGGAGCTGTTGGTTTACATGCTTGAGAACCTATTGGTGGCTTTATTACCAGCACCTAATCCATTTCCTTTGTCTTGGCACTTATAGCCTCATTCAGATCTCTTAGTTTTTTTGCATGTGCTTTGTTCCGTTGTTCTCGTTCTATTTAGAGGCTAGTCACCTTTTGTTCCAAGGTAGCAATTTCTTCCTTGAGCTCATTGATTTGTATGGTGTATCCCTCTTCTTTGACTTGGAATGTGGCTTGTGCATCCTTGAGTTGTTGCGTGTTATGCACCTCTTTCTCTTTGGTGTGCACCACCTCCTTTTGAAACTGTTCCTTGGCTTGATCTAATTGATCTTTTAGCTCCTCATTCTCCTTGGTTGTTCTAACTATGGTCTTGCTTAACAACTGACTGTGCCCTTCCATGGTTGTCAACCTTGCTTCCTGTTTTCTTCGGTAGTCTTTATACTTTTAATGATGGCATCCTTATGTGCGGTGTTGGCTGCAACTAATTGGTCTTTGAGAGCTTGTTGGTCTGTTTTGTCTTGGATTTGCTTCCATAATTATTCAAGTCTGTCATGTAGTAAATGAGTGGTAAGGAGGTGACAACACCACACTCTTTGTTCTTGTGACCATATAGATGAGCTAGTAGAGGCTGAACTGTCTGCTTCATGGAGTTCGAGCTGTAGTAGCTTGTAAAGACCTTCCATACTCTCTTGGAGGAATGTACCTACATCCATGGGTATTTGCACATAGTCTAAGAAGGACCTTGCACTATTGATGTTTTGGGAGTCCAGTCTTCTTCTCTTGTTGGGGTTGGGACCTTCTTCATTTCTTTTGCACTTGTCAGCTTCTTGTTCTTGTTCTTCTCGAGCAGCTTATGGATGTGTTGATGAGACTTCTTTATCCTCCTTTGATACATCCACTTGTGGCAATTGATGTTCCTCCTATTCTTAGGGTGCACTTATTTTAGCTGAGGTGGGCAGATCTGAGAGTACTGGATCATGCAGAGGTGATAGGTTTTTGAAAACCAAAGTAGCTAGGCGGGAGGGGGTGTTGGGAGTACTAATTTTGGAACTTCAAATTCTGAGGATAACCTTTCTGTGAAGCTTATGCTCTCAATTCCCAATTTTGGGTCAAGGGTGGTGGTTACCCTCAATGGTGCTTGTTGTTCTGCCAGCGTTTCCTGATATGATGCAATATCCTTGACAACCTTCTCTTCCAACCGCTCGATTTCCACTTCCATTTGCTCGACATTGCCTCTCATTTTTCTTTGGTTTTTGTGGCTTCTTACCTTCCTTGGCTCCTTTTGTTTTTTCCTTTAGGATCTCTTTGGTATCTTTAAGGACAGCTTGTCCTTGTTGCAAGTCTATTGTAAGGTGTGCAAGATCCGCCTCGTGACTCCCTATTGCATATGGGCATGTGATATATTATGTTCCTGAGTTCCTTGGGGTATTGGGATGTCGCCGCATGGCTAAGTATCTTGGTTAGGAGGTAAGGGTTGCACACCTTTGACTGGTGGAGCTTGAGATAGTTCTCCATTTCTTTATGGATGAACCTTGCAAGCCCAATCCTCTTCCTTCTCCTCATGCACCTTTGCTATTATGTGAAGAGGTATTTTGTTGTACCTGTCCACTGGTTTTACCTGCATGATCATTGACATGGCTCGGCAAGCTCTTCCATCTACCTCTTCCCTGATGTTTTCATATTTAGTACCATTGGAATTGTATGCAACTTTCTTTAACATAACTTCAGTTGGCATCTGATCGATGTGATGAAGATGTGATGGAATGGAAGGTGGCAGTTAAAGTGTCTCTCGTATCATGGTTTTTGGAGATGTGTACCTATTATGTGGATCCATCTGGCTTTGTAATCATCCCCCTTTTGGTATTCTTGTTGTAATCGTCATGAAGGTTTTTTGCGTGAAATGGTTAGTCCGTGAACTATTATTACGTGAAAGAGATTTAGGCTGTGAATAGCAAAATGTTGTTCATGGTGTGAAATGTTAAATCATGAAAGACTTATTCCATGAAAGTTTTAGGCTGTGAAATAGCAGGATGTTGTTAACAATGTGAACTATCAAATCATGAAAGAGTTATTCTGTGAAATAACAGTATGCTGTTCGTAGCGTGAAAGTTTGTGAGACGGTGAAAAGTTTAGTGATTTTTTAATCAGTAGGTGACTTTTAGTTAGTAGACGATTGCATGAAAAGATGGTTGGTGAAAGTGCAAGGGCTTTATTTGAAGTCGTGAAATAGCAGGCTGTTGTTTCACGTTGTGCAATTTGTATGCATTGATCAAGTGGGAAGGTAGTAGCATGTTTCTTAGCGAGGGGAGATGAAAAAATATTAAAAAGGAAAAGAAAAGAATCCAATACAAGCATGGTGATATTGGAAAACACATTGTGCAGTATCGGAAAACACATTGTTCCATATCGAGCATTTTTTATGGGAACCGAATTGAAGCACACATAAGGAGAGTGTAGAACTCCTACCTAAGAATGGATTGTCGTAAAGTGCTAAGATGGCAAAGCACAGACGATGAACACAAGCTCAGCGAGAAAAGAAGATCGTCGAACAAGATTATGATGAGCAAAAGTGCATGAAAGAGGAAAGGCAACGTATTTATGCTCTAGCCCTCGACCGGACAGTCGCCTTAATTGGGCATGCCACATGGCTAGAGATGATTCGTTGGATTTTTTAACCGTTTCACGACGTGAAACATGCCTGAAGCGTTTCGTGACGTGAAATAGCCCTAAAGCATTTCATGACATGAAATGGGTCGCGTTCCCTCATGCCAATTGTTGATACCCTAGGGAGTCCTATATGCTCAAACATTCCACAGCAAAAAATATGCATTTAGAGGAGTAGAACTGAGCACGTAAAATGTATGAACTTGTTTCACGGCATGAAATGGGGTAGGCATCAGCGTGAACGCTTAACCATTTACCTTGTACCCATTCAAAATTGAAGTGATTAACCTAGTATCTAGGTACCTTTTTTCGCCCTCCTTGTTTCTTATGCCATGGGAACCAAGTTGGTACTTTGGAGCTCGTGGGTATGTATTGTTGTAGATGCTTTAGTTCTGAGTTAGAATTCCTTAGTTTCCCTTCCACCTAGTGGAGAAGTACATCTACTAAATCTTCATGAACTGGATGTGTTACCTGTGCATGTGGGCTCACTTCATTTTCAAGAATTTGGTTTTACTTGATCTTTTTTTGGTGTGATGTTGGTGGTGTTGCACTCCCTTGTTTACTTGGGTGACTGGCTTTCTTTCTCTAGACCAATTTTGGTGCTGTCTTGACACTTGAAATATTTGGGCTTTGATTCTGCTTGTGCCAATGGATTTCTTTTGCTCTTTTAGAGGTAAATGCTACATTGGATCTTGTGTTGTCCTTTGGTACCCATACTTTTGACATTCCTTGATAGTAGCCCTACGCTAATTGCAAGTCTGTTCTTTTAGAGGTAAAGGCCGCACTGGATCTTGTGTTGTCCTTTGGTACCCATACTTTTGCCATTCCTTGATAGTAGCCTTGAGCTACTAGTAAGTCTTTCCTTACCCAACTCTTGTGAATGCCAAGTGGTCTTGGGTGCACTTGGGTTGCTACTTTCTCTCCTTGGGCTTGTTTCTCGTGGCTCTTGCATGGAGCTTTGTTTCTCTACCCTGACACCCATGAGGTTTTGTCATTATCATAGTATCCTTGGGCTTGAAGTTGGGATTTGGGAACCCATTGTTGTCGTATTGGATACATATAGTGCTTTTGTTATGGTCCTTTTGAGTGACGATGTTGGTTTGAGGAGGACGCGTGTTCTACGGAGTGACCCATAAACCGTTGCATACCCTTGTAGTTTATTGGTGGGGTAATTCCAAGATCAACTTCATCTTGCCCTCATCAGTGGAAATACCATTCTTAGAGACAACGTGCCCTAAGATAACACCATGTTTGACCCAAAATTGACCCATGTTTGCCCTTAGATAACACCATGTTTGACCCAAAATTGACACTTTAAAGGGTTTAAGGATATGCGATATAATTGACACCTCTCAAATGCCTTCTTTAATGTCTTGTCGACGTCTTCTAGTACAATGGACACCTGATTATAGCTTGAAAACCCACCTAAGAAGTTGTAGGCTTCCTCACTTGCTACCCATTGTAATACATGCTCCGTATATGGTAATGGGTAGTGGTCTTTCCTCATGGCTTCATTGACCTTTTTGAGGTCAACACAAACTCTTTGCTTCCCATTCTTTTTCGAAAACGATTCCGATTGGTGATAGCCCCAGTATGTGTGCTCAATCTCATAGATGAAATCTGCAGCTATGAGTTTATCAATTTTTTCCTTTACAATAGTCGCATATTTAGGATTCATCTGATACGTTTTTTTCCTGGATGGTCTCTGTCCTTTCATGATCAGGATACTGTGTTGAACCACCTCGGGTGGTACACCCTTCATTTTTGTATATTTCCAAAACAATTCTTAAACTCTTCTAAGAGAGCAATGAGTTCTTCTTCTTCAGCCAACAGTTAAATCATTAGCAATGTAGACAGGTTTGGGATCCTCTCGTGGCTCTGCAATGTCTACCTCTTTAACTTCTGATGGCCCATCGCGTAAGACATGGATTGGCCATTTTCCTTTACTATTTTGGCTATCAATTGGACCACTTTCCATTCATCTCAATGGTGTAGGTTTTGAAGTGGTCCGGCACTGAGAGTAGGTATGGCTTGTCGTCCTCATCATCCCATGAGTGTTCTTTAACTAGTTGGCACACTTGTAAGGATGTGGTTCATTTAGTTGTGACTGAATCATTTCCAAAAAATTACCCTTCCATAGGGTGTGCCTTCCATGTATGGAGATCGATCTTCATAATTTGGGAATCCTTTTAGATGTACACTTGGTCTAATGCCCAATCATGCACCACCTTGGCTTCCCTCATGAAGGGTCTGTCCCCCAAGATAATATCATATGAATCTAGTTGGCACATAAAGTCCATTACAATAAATGTGTGATGGTAATGGAATGAAAAGACCTTAAGCTTAACGTTTTTCAATAACCTCATTAGTCTTGAGGATGTTCCATCTACCATTTTCACAATTAGGTCCGCTCTTTTGAACTTCGGTTTTCTCAACATCACTTGGTGATAATGCTCACACCACCTGTATCGCCGTCTAGGATAGCAAGTGCTTGGTACCTGTCATGGTGGATTGGAATTGTGGCGTTTATATCATCTTTGCCTAGTTTTCCCAACATCGCTTGGTGATAATGCTCACACCACCTGTATCGCCGTCTAGGATAGCAAGTGCTTGGTACCTGTCATGGTGGATTGGAATTGTGGCATTTATATCATCTTTCCCCAGTTTTCCCAACATCGCTTGGTGATAATGCTCACACCACCATCTAGGATAACAAGTGCTTGGTACCCGTTATGGTGGATTGGAATTGTGGCATTTGTATCATCACTCTCATAATGCCTCCCCAATTGGTTGATAGGTATTTGGATGAATCTGGGTGCTCTCCTTTCCTCAGGTTCTTGGTTTTTCCTTGCCAGAGGTGTCTGGCTCTCCTCTCTCATCACAGTCATTGGGTTCATTCTCCCTTCTACCCAATCCTTGACATCTACACATAATGCCTGCGTGTTGTGTAGCAATGGTCCAAGCGGCATTTTGACAATTGTAGACAGTATTGCTGAGAGACGACATATGTCTTGAGGTTCCTTCCACGTGTTTGTCTCAAATTAAATCTTAGTGAATGAATGGTTTGACAATTCCTAATCTGCCTCTACAAACATTCTTGCCATCAGATCACTATGAGTCCCTTCCTCGGACTCTTCTTGAATTGAAGTAGGCACATCCAATTTTCTTTCCTTATTTGGCTTCATGGTTGTGCTGACACTCCTCTACAAGGGCCTTAACTTCCTCAAGATTTTTTATTTCCTCCTTAGCATTTGGATATTCTCCAACACCCAAAGGGGTTGCTAGTCTCTCTTTTGCCTATTCATTTGGCCTCAGCCGTTATTGTCTCCTTTCTTTGATTGTGTGGAACCGGTGTGAAAAACCAAGGTGTCACACCCTTGCCCACCTTTTTCACTCTTCTTCTTCTCCCAGTCTTAGAGGTTGTAATACCTCCTAGGTATTTCCTTTGTCTACATGTTTTGTTTGTGCATGTGTCAGTGTTGAGATATCAAGCTCAACTACTGCTATGATGGACATTGATGACCCACCTTGGTGATAGCTTCCGCATCTACACCACTAGCATTGGTGAGATTATGGGTGATATGTGGCCAATGGGATGATAGGCTATGTAACAGCCATTTTGGATTACTAGAGACTGGCATAGTTATAGTGCCAGTTCATTTAGTCGGGCTCACATTATGGACCGACCCTTGTATGTTGTAGTAGTTGAGCACTAACCCATATAGTGTGTACTCTTATCTTTATGTTATGTGGTTGAGTAGAGAAGAAGAAGATAGAAGAAAATTCAGCTATCCATCTCTCTCTTGTGTCCTGCTCTCTCTTGTGTCCTGCTCTCTCTTGTGTGTGTGTGTTTGGTTGCTAGGGTTTGAAGCTCTCCCTCTCCCCCACATTCTCCTTATGGTATCAGAGCCTGTTTGTGTGAGAGCTAAGGTGGCAAGCAAGAGGCAAGAACAAGCAGCAAGGAGGAAGCGGTACTACATGGGTAAGAGCACCATCATCTCCTTTCCCTTCTTGGTTTAGGTACAACACCACCTAAGTAGCTCTGGGAGCTACACATCTCCGATTGAGGAGCTGTCTTCGTAGGAGCGGAGCTACAAGGCAGGTATATTGTCTTGTTGGATAAAAGTTTTCAGCCAAATTAATGTTTTGGGTACGTTATGGGCCCCGTTTTGTCACTGTATGAGATATTTTCGATAGTTTTCTAGAAGTTCTAGTAGAGAATTATTTTTGCTTAAAATCTGGTTATTGCAATGCAGCAATGCATTTTGGAAGTGCAAACAGGGTCTACACATGTATTGTTGATATTGGGTGTATGTACATGTACTCTGGTCACATTTGGTGACACACAGGTTGTGCTGAAGTATTACAAGTTGCATACAGAAGTTGTCTGTTTGTAGGTTATTTGATTGTTGTGCAGCAGGAAAACATGTCTGATGGAATTAATCAGATTTTTAGTGAGAAGTTGGATAAGAATAACTTCCTTGCCTGGAAGTTTAGAATGACTAATTTTCTAATGGGTAAAGGATTTTGGGATTATGTAGAAGGAGATAATGAGGAGCCTCTATAGTTATCTAGAGGAGAATGCCATTCTTGCAGATATAAAGGCATTCAAGGATTGGAATCAGGGTGCAAGAAAAGTCATGTACTGGCTTTCAATTAGTGTCACAGACACTATGATAGAACACATACAAGATGCAAACACTCCAGCTGTTGTGCATGGCAGAATTTGGTTCAGATGTTCCAGACTAATACAAAGGTAAGGAAGTTACAGTTAAAGCAAGAGTTGCATACTATGGAAAACAAAAGCATGTCCATCAATGAATATGCCTTAAAGATCAAGGGCATTGTTGAATCCCTTGGGTCTATCAATGTATTAGTGGAGGATGATGATTTGGTGAGTGTCTGTCTGAATGGGCTTGGCAAAGAGTACAAGCCATTCAAGACCTCCATTGTAGTTAGGGAGAACATTCCCAACTTTCGGGACTTGATATCTATGCTGATCATAGAAGAAAAGGCTTTAGGTGAGGATTCTTTATCACAAAGCAAGAACACATCGGAACAGGCCTTCTTCTCTAATTCAAGTAGAGGCAGAAGTAGAGGCCGTGGTCGAGGCCAAGGTGGTGGCCAACAAGGAAATCAGAATTCTGGACAACAACAGCCCAATGATTCACAACAACAATCATACACAGGTGGAAGAGGCCAGTTTAGAGGCAGGGGGAGCCAAAGAGCCTGAGGTGGTTGGCAAAGAAATCAAAATGCAAATAGCATAGAGTACTACTACTATGGCAAACAAAGACACATGGCAAAGGACTACTACAAAAAGCAGAATGACATTAAAAGTGGGAAGTTGCAGCAAAGCAACTATGTATCATCTACTACCGTGGCAAACAAAGACACATGGCAAAGGACTACTACAAAAAGCAGAATGACATTAAAAGTGGGAAGTTGCAACAAAGCAACTATGTATCATCTAGCAAACATGGAGGTGATGACAAGAGAGCAGTTGTTTGTGATGCAGCACATGCTTAGTTCCATAACAGGGGATGTGTCCGGATCTCAAGATATATAACAAGGGATGTGTCAGGATCTCAAGATATATGGTATGTGGATTCTGACGCCTCTAATCACATGACTAGTCATGCTGAGTTCCATAATAGGGGATGTGTCAAGATCTCAAGATATATGGTATGTGGATTCTGACGCCTCTAATCACATGACTAGTCATGCTGAGTGGTTTAGAGATATGTAGAAAATGGAAAAACTAGGTTATGTAGAAACAGGTGATGATACTGCACATCCCATTGCACATGTTGGTAAAGTACCATTGTCTATACAAGATGGCAAAATGAAGTACTTGGTTGATGTACTTCATGTTCCTGAATATTACAAAGAGCCTGGTTTCTATTGGACAGATGGTTGAGCAGGGTCTGCAAGTGAGGTTTAATCCTCAAGGATGTTTTGTGGAAGACTTTAAAAATAAGTGTCGCTTGGTTGCAAAGGGTAACATCATAAATGGCGGGATGTTTACTTTGGATGTGAACATGTCTGAGATATAAAGGCAGCCATGTTTGCACATGGAACAAGTGTCATTGCAGATATTGACATATGGCACAAGTGCATTGGTCATGTGAATGTTCAACGAGACTGAAGTCTATACAAGCCCAAAATATTATTGCAGGTTTGCCAAAGTTTAAGGTTGACGATATGTATAAGGTATGTGAAGCATGCCAACTTGGTAATAAGGCAAAACATGCTTTCCCACATAAAAAGCATGTTAATGCAAGGCCATTGGATGTCATACATTCAGATTTATGGGGACTGACCAAGACTACAACAATTGCAGGTTGCAGGTAGTACTATGTTACATTCATTGATGACCACACTAGGAAAGTGCGGGTTTATTTCATGAAGGAGAAAAGTGAGGTGTTTGCTTACTTTCAGAGATTTAAAGCCTTAGTCGAGAAGGAAAGATCAGATGGTGGGGGAGAATATTTCTCCAATGATTTTAACGACTTCCTGAGAAAGCAGGGAATCAAGAGAGGTAGTTTACATGCAGGTACACTCTACAACAGAATGGTGTTGCAGAAAGGAAAAACAGGCACATTGCAAAAGTGGCACGTGCCTTGATAGCTAAAAAGAATATGCCACATTACTTTTGGGCAGAAGCAGTAGCAACTACTGTGTACATTATGAACAAGACACCCACTATAGTTGTTCATGGTATGATGCTTGAACAGAAGTTCACACATAGCATAAGACTGGATATGTCTCACTTAAAACTGTTTGGGTGTATTGCACATAATCACGTTCC
The DNA here is from genome assembly GCF_041138505.1 of Cibotium barometz. Taxonomy (NCBI): domain Eukaryota; kingdom Viridiplantae; phylum Streptophyta; class Polypodiopsida; order Cyatheales; family Cibotiaceae; genus Cibotium; species Cibotium barometz. The sequence continues at coordinate 58,877,809 of NC_141058.1, read as the reverse complement.
TGATGAAGTGAGAAAAAAGTTGGATCCAAAGGCAGAGAAATGCATCTTCATTGGTTATGCTATATGGAGCAAAAAGGTTATAAATGCGAGTAAGCAGAGTGTTGTCTTTGATGAGATGAGTAGCTGGTATGCACCAGTAGTGAAGGCAATAGAAGATGCAGATGTAAGAAGTGCTGATGTTGCATCACATGTAGAGCAGCAATCACAGGTGTTGAGTGGACCTGGGAAGTCCTCAATCAGTGGATCCGATGTTAGCCCATGGTCACCAGGTAGGTTGAGAAATGATGTAGGTACACATGTATCACGAAAAGGGAAGGAAAAGGTAGATCAACCTTTTGTGCCTGATCTATCAACAGGTCACTCATATGTGGATGGTGACTCTAGTTACTGAGCAGAGCCTTGATGAGGAGCCCGTCTGCGGTTACTCCTGGTGTAAGGAGAAACATGGTTGTTTTGACGACACCTAGCAGTGATCCAGGTGTACGCATGTCTACGAGGGTTAGATACCCTGTTGACAAGTTGAGATATGATGGATATACAGCCCATCATTATGCTTACATGGTAAAAGCAATACAGGAGGTTGAGCCCACTTGCTTTGAGCAGGCAATTGGAAATAAGAAATGGTAATATGCCATGGATGAGGAGATGGCAGCATTGGATGCAAATACAACATGGGAGTTAGTGTCTTTGCCTTTAAGGAAAAGAAGGCAATTGGATATATGTGGGTGTATAAAGTCAAGCACAATGTTGATGGTTCAGTGAGGATGTACAAGACAAGATTGGTTGCCAAGGGCTATGCACTGACGTATGGCATAGACTATGAGGAGACATTCAGCCCGGTTGCAAGAATGGCAACCATGAGAGCTGTCATTGCTATGGCTGCAGCAGCAGTGAAGGGTTGTTCTTTACATCAAATGGATGTAAAGAATGCTTTCCTGCATGGTGATTTGCAAGAAGAAGTGTACATGATGCAGCCACCAGGTTGTTATGAGAGTGATGCACATCCAGATTTTGTACAGGCTGCGTAAAGCCTTGTATGGCTTGAAGCAGGCACCCAGAGCATGGTCAAACAAGATCGGGGAGTATCTTATTACTATTGGATTTCAGATATCCAATGTAGATTTTTCACTATATGTGAAAAAGACAGACAGAGGGATCATGCTACTATTAGTCATCTATGTGGATGACTTGATTATCACTGGTGATAGTGAGATGAAGACAAACATGATGTCAGGATGCTTTTGAAGCAAAAGTTTGCGATGAAGTATTTGGGTGAGCTACGGTATTTCTTGGGCATAGAGGTGGTGAGATCACCTCATGGCATTTTTCTATTGCAGAGGCAGTATGGCTTGGACATGTTGTCCAAGTATGGTATGATAGGCTGTAAGCCTATTTCAGTACCATTGGAGTAGAACACAACCTTATCTTGGGGAGGGCACTCTAATGTTTTACTAAATGGGAGAGTAGTTGGAGGGTTTGAGGTTAATAGATCTGTTAGACAAGGTTTCTCCCTGGATCCCCTCCTGTTTGCTATTGCCTCTCACCCCTTAGTGGTGTCACTTGAGAATGCTTGTAGAGGTGGGGGTATCACTGGGCTGAAGCTAAGATATAGTGAGCAATTGGTTATAAAGTGCTTAGCTGATGATTCTCTTCTGTTCCTAGAAGTTGAGAATAACAATATAAGACTTGCTTTGGCCATTATACAAGAATTTGCATTTGCATGTGGCTCCAGATGTACTATTCAAAAATGCAGAATTATAAGCTTGATAGAAGATAATGACTTTTATCTGCAGAGATGGGGGTGTGAGGTGGTTTAAAAGGGACAAATTGTTAGATTGTTGGGAATCCCCTTTGGGGTTGATGTTACAAATAAACAGATGAGACTGACTGGGCAGCTAATAAGTTTTAAGAAAAGCTAAAGAAATGGGAAGGAATTAGAGTGCCCTTTCATAACAAGATTGATATTTGTAATGCTGTGTTGAATGCTTATATAATGTTATTATGCCCTGTGATGGATTTTGGAAAGTGTCACTAGAAAAGGATAGTGGGTCCCGTCAGATATTTTCTATGGAGGAGGAATGGCAGAAATTGTCAGTCCCCAAAGGGGAAGGGGGCATTGGTATATTACATATGCCCACCCATAATTTAGCAAGGGCCGCCTTGACGCTTCCCAAATGTTTGCATCAGAATGAATCTTGGACTGTAATGATAAGGGAATTAGTAGAATTGACAATGGTGCATGGTAAAGGTAGGTGGCTGGATTTGGGATGGAAAGATAAATTTTTCTCCTATGCTCCTCTTAAGCTAACATGCTCTTCTTTCTGTAGGATGTTGTGTAGAAGGTGGAAAGATGGCCTGAGCCTGATGACGTGTAGGATGGGGGATGGAGAGTGACAGGAAATTCTATGCTTAGTCTAGGGATTTGGTGGACACACAAATTCAACCCTCCCCTCCACCCCCTTAGGACTACTTGATATCACCTCTGCAAAGAAGTTGAATAACAAAGGGCTAAAGAGACCAAATGATTGTTGGGACTAGTGGGTGGAAAGATTTGGACCAACTAACTTGGGAGTTCCACTTGTCTGGTAGAGAGAGACCTGTTGTACAGATACAAAGTGGGTGGTGATCCACTACTGCAGATGAGACTTGTTGGATTAAGGACTGGGCTTGGTTTAATGGGGTTAAGTTGACAAATGGCAAAACTAGAGACTTGTACATTGAGATGAGGAAAGGAGAGAGCAATGTTGAATAATGTATAACAAGATCTAGAGAGTGATCTGAGCTCTAATAACTGGAAAAAGAGGTGGAAGTTGTTGTGGGAGAGTCATATTCCTAGTAAGTTTCAGGTGTTTTTGTGGAGGGTATGTATGTGGGCACTCCCTATTGGATCTAAATTGCTTCACAAAAACTTCACTAATGGATGTTGTCCCAGGTGTAAATCTGCATTGGAAGATGGTAAACATGCCTTTTGGGATTGCCTAGCCATCAGAGGTGCATGGCAAAGGATTGGAAAATGGGTTGAGCAATGTCTAGGAATCCAAGGCTACTGGGGGGATTTGATGGGCCTTTAATGATGAAGCAGCAGGGATACTATTTAATATAATTAGGGTATGCTAATTGTGGAAAATCTGGCTCACTAGGAATGCTATTGCTTTTCAGAGTGCATCCCTTGTTGGTGTTGATGTGACAGATTTAATGAATAAATGTGTTTGTATGTGTTGGTCTATAATTAATGTGAATAAGCTGAGAAAAGAGGGATTGGATCAGTTCTTGCTGAAACTACAGATGAGCATTCCTTGATGCGTGCCTGATTCTAGGGAAGCTTCAAACATATTGGGGTTTCCTAACCCATGAATCATATTTTGCAGGTGAGTTTTACTTGGATTGCCCAAGTTTGGGCCCAGAACTAGGTGGTATCTTAAGGAAAAATAGAATGACTACACCTTTGTTGCTTTTATAGAGAACCCTGTGGGGACTAGGCCCACAATGAAAATCTGGTCAAAGAAAAGGGACATTCTGAAAAAGAAAACCCCAAGGGGGTGTACTAGATCTCATGGGAGCAGTTTAGCTTTCTTTTGGAGGAGGAGAGATGGGCATTGCTTTGCAAACTTTTACATGAAGTGAAGTGTGAGAAGTAGAGGACTGAATTGAGAAAGTTTCTGATGCAAATGACTTATAAGTGTACTTGGTAGACCAAACCTTGCCGCACAGTCCCACCACTCTAGTCCTCTGCTGCCAGGGCAACTCTAGCTCCTCCTGTGGTGGCTGGGAAGTCAACTAAAGTGTCTCAATCTGAAAGAACACTCCAATACCACCCTCCGTGGGGCCCATGATGACCAAGGGTATGCCAAGTCCTGACTCCTGAGAACTGGCACAACCACTCCTACCTCAGCCGGATCCACAATAACACGCAAGCAAAGGAGCTTCAATCTACTCGCGCATCCTATAGAGGCTCCGAGAAGTCCCTACTACCTGTAATAAGCACCTCATTGGGCACTCTGGAATAGATGTCTCTCCAAACCCTGGACTAAATGGGCAGGTCCCAGCCCAAGGCAAGTGAGATCTGGCATTGCATTTGAGAGTAGGAAGCTTTTCGAGAAGGAGATGGAATTGCATGTGTATGAATAAGAGATGGTGGCTATACTTCATGCAATCAAGAAATGGCATCACTATCTTTATGGTGCTCATTTCAAAGTGAGAAGTGATCATAGGGTGCTGAAATTTTTCCTCTCTCAACCCAATCTTTCTCCCAAGCAAAAGAGATGGTTGGCTACGCTTCAAGGATATGACTTTGAGATATCCTATACTCCAGGAAAGGACAATGTAGTAGCGGATGCATTGTCTAGAATGTGGGCTTGCACATTGACATCAATTATGGAAGTGTATAGTGAATGGATAAAAGGGATACAAGAGGAGTATCTTGTCAATGAGAGTGCAGTCCATATTTACAGAAAAATTTTCTCATTATAAGCTTCGGAATGGTCTACTATGGCACAAGGATAAGGTGTATTTGGTTCCAACCTCATCCTACATTCCCAACAAGGTGCTTCATGAGATGCATTCTTCACCGCTTTCGGGTCATCTTGGTGTTCTCAAGACATTTGATAAAGTGAGCAAAAGCTTCTATTGGAAAGGCATGTGGAGGGATGTCAAGAAGTTTGTTTTGGAATGTGTGTCATGACAAAGAAATAAGGATAGTCACCAATTGCCAAGTGGTTTACTTCATCCTTTGCCTATTCCGGATGGAAAATGGACTCACATTTCCATGGACTTCATCACGGGCTTGCCAAAGACGAAGCATGGATGGGATCAAGTATTTGTGGTGGTGGATAGACTCACCAAATCAGCTCATTTTATTGCTTCCAAGACTACTTATGGGGCCTCTCACATTGCCAAGCAATTTATGGAGCATGTATTCAAAATACATGGTTTGCCACTCAACATAGTTTGTGATAGAGATACCAAGTTCATGGGCACTTTTTGGAGGACATTGTATGAGAACTTGGAGACTCAAATCACTCCTTCTACAGCCTATCACCCTCAAATGGATGGGCAAATGGAGTGCACAAACAAATGGCTCGAAGTGTACTTGAGGTACTATTGTCATGACATGCAAGCATCATGGGATGAATGGCTTTATCTTGCTGAATTTTGTCATAATTTAAGCAAGCATTTGAGTATTGGGATGTCACCTTTCGAGGGTCTTTATGGGTATCAAGTGCATGTGCCATCTATTGCCTTCCATGAGGATAAAGTGGTTAATCCTTTAGCCAAGGAAGAGTTGGAAAGGATGAGACAGCTTCTTCAATTATGCAAGGATAATATAAAGGCACAAGAAGTCATGAAGGCAAATACGGATGAGCATAGACGCAAAATGGAGTTTAAGGAAAGTGATTATGTGTTACTCAAGCTTCCTAAGAGCCGTCACAATATTCTCAAAGGGTCTTCCAATTCCAAGTTGGCACATAGATACTATGGACCATATTTGGTAGTCAAGAAAGTGGGTGATTTGGCTTATAAGCTTGACCTACCTCCTTCTACAAGGATTCATAATGTGTTTCATGTATCCAACCTTAAGAGGTTCGTGGGCTCTCTTCCTCAAGAGATTGAAGAGTTACCACCGATGGATGAAGAAGGAGAGATTATATATGAGCCGGAGAGGATTGTGGACAAGAGGACAAGGGTTTTGTGGAACCGAAACATTGATGAATTCCTTGTGAAATGGAAGCGCTTGCCCATAGATGAGGCTACTTGGCAATCAATGGAGTATGCTCAACAACATGGTTTACTTGATGGAAGTATTCCTTGATCAAGTGGCATGATTATTATGTGAAGAATGGGCATATCATGAGGTTTTATATGTGCTGTAATTTCTGGACAGCTTTGGTTGGATCTATTGTTGGGGTTACCAATCTACTTCAACACACTTGGAAGATCATTTGATTCGATGACAAATATGTGGGACTCTTTTGGGTGCAGCTACGCATCATTTGCAGCTCATTTTTATGGAGGTTTCATGAAGAATTTCAAGGGAAGCGTCATCGACAACATGGCTGCCATAACAGTCCTACATGCTATTTTTGGAGAAGGAGTTTGTCGACTTCACTACATTTGGTTTCCCTATTCCAAATTATTCCAAATGTATTCGAGGCGCATTTTTGAAGACCTCTCTACTTCCCATGGGTTTACATTGAGATTGCGATTCAATTGTAAATATCTTGTATGATTTTGAGGACAAAATCTTTGAGAAGGGATGGTTTGTCATGAACCATAGAGCTTGGTTTCCACATGTATATAGGGGCCCATGGGCAAAAGGAGAAAGTGGCTATAAATAGGGCTTGGGGTACTTTGGTAGGGCTTTTTGACACTTTTACTAACTTTGGTCATCTTGTACCTTTGGGCTCCATCTATGGAGATATGGCCTTCCATGGTCATCCTCTTGGTGAGAGGTTAAACACACTTAGGCTATTTGTGCATCTTCTCTTGCTACATGCACTTATAGATTTTCTCTCTTTCTTGTATATTCATGTGATGAGCTATTTGATCACTAATCTCATGATTAATGGATGTTAGATTCTTGCTTTGATGTGTTTGATTCCATATTTTGCTCTAGATCCATTTCAAAGAGAGAGAGTAGCACACAAGAGAGAAGCAAGCTCTCCAATATTTCATTAAGCAACCTGAGAATGAGCCAAAAATGGCTTACAAATGGCTTTTATATCTTAAGCCTTACTTTCATACTTTGGTGGCCTTCTCAAGCACTTAGAGATTTCTATGTACAAAATAGGCTTGGTTCCACTATACAATGGCCTTAGGCCCAAAAAGAATACGTATATACATCGTTGGCGACGTCACGCCTGTTAGCTTAGGAGCGAACATCCCCAGCGTCGACTCCGTCCTCGGAGGTCGTAGCGGTCTTACAGTTGAGCGACGTCAAAGTCAAGGTCATCGTAGAGCCGACGATATGTCAATGTTGAGCGCTGGTGCACGCCATATGGGTTTGCGAAAAAGGGTGGTAGCTATGCCACAGAAAGGCGGGGGTTGGCGGCCAAAATTCGGTGTCGTGGATGTCGTCAAAGGTCTAAATGTAGTTGGACGGCAGGTACTTGACCCTTGTGAAGTTTGCACATTGTACGCGTGCCGGCGGGGGCTCAAAGAAGCTCAATTTGCATCGATGGCTCATGCTCCCTGCACGGGAAGTCCCCACCAGAAGTAGTAACAGCTTCAGAAAGCATCGAGTGGCGATGATGGCAGGGTCTGATGAACTTGTGGCTTGCCATGTACCATGCGCCTCTTGAAGCATTTGGGGCTGCAAACGGAAGAATACTTTGGCGTAGTCAAAGTGTGGAAAATTGTACTCTACACTTGGGTTGTGGGTCCGCTAGCAAATTCTTCCCAGGTCAATCGCCGCCGCACAGGGAAGTAGAGGGGGTCAATGCGGTGCTCCCTGGGGGCTTGAATGTAGGTCCGCCAGTGGTGTTGGGAACGCTTGAGAAAGCACGTTCGCCAAGGTGGTTGGAGGCCGGTCAGCTCTTCAGAATAATCGGGGAAGCGACTATCAACCTTGTCGATGCTGTTGTAGCCGCCCCTCGTTGAAAGCGGGTGGCTTTGGTGCCAATGGAGGGCGAGGGTTTGGACTATCAGTGTGAGAAGGCAGATCTCGATGCAGTCCTAGAGATTGATGGCAAGGGGATAGTCGGTTGGCAGGAGGGACAACCATTTGTTGTCAGCCAAGCGGGGGTCCTGTAGATCTTTGGGACTTGTGTAAGCAGGCCGCATCTTGAGACTTTCGATGATGCCAGGTGGGCACTGCTTCGGTATCTCGATGTAGGCTACTTTGATTGTATGGAGGATGATGGCGTGTAGCATAGCCTATAGGGGGGTCGGGGAGGGGGTTGGTCCTCACCGCCTCGGGTACTTTGGCTTGCAACTCGACAGCAGCAAAGAGATTTCTTTGTAGGTGTGCATGGCTGGGCCGCGCAGTACTTGCCGAAGTCGTTGCTCCATGCAATCTATGCACAAAGATATGTGCTTGCCCACTTCTCTCTGCGCCAGAAGTCGAAGCTCTTCTCAGGCACGTGGTGGCTATAATCCTCACGCTTGCTGGGCGAGAGGGGGTGTCTTGGGGGGAAAAAGGGTTTTGCAGAATTCCTCGTGGGAAATGGCGGCCAGGGGATCAGACTGCATCTTCGTAGTTGCCTTGGATGGTGAAGAGCTGGCCCCAGCTTTGGTTTTGGCGGTTCTGGGTGCAGGTCTGAGGCCAGCTAATCTGGTAGCTCTGTGGGGAGAGGATGGTCGGCGGAGTCCCACCCTTGGAGGAGAAGATGAGTGCCTACATCAAGGCCTTAGTCAGCGAAAGGATTGTCCATTTCCAGGGAATCCGCCTTCAGTGACCTCGGGTGGGGTGCATGGTACTGAGTTGTTCCGCGAGGTGACAGTTGATGGTGTTGAGGGTGGTGGCATCGACGTCAGGAGTGGGATATGTGATCTCCAGCTCCGTGTAGTTGGCGCGATTAGGGCCGGCTGCATTGGCTGTAAAGTAGTTGTCGATGATGTGAATCCAAAGTTGAAGGATGCCCCCTGGGTGGTAGGTGGTGGAAAAATACAAATCCAGGCGTTCGTAGGGTGCAATGACTTGGTTGGCTACCACAGTATGGTGGTAGTCGGCATTTTGGGGGGTTACCTTGGAATTCGGTGGGGGGAAGAGAGAGACATAGGGGGTCTTTAGCGGTGATTCCAAAATTTTGGGCAAGGCCAAAAATGTGACACCAGGCTTGGAGGTTGACGATGGGTGTGAATGATTAGTAGAGAGTGAGGAGCAGTGTTGCCACGCGTTTCTGAAACGTCAAGTATGAAATAGGTTTCATACGTTTTGAAATGTTTCATAAAAAGGTAAGAAACGGGTACAAAAAGGTTTCATACAAAATAGAAAAAGCATGTATATTTTTAACTTGAAATATACAAAAGAAAAAACTGCTGACATGTCACATAACTTATAAGAGACCACATTGAATTCATTTCAATAAAAACAAAATACATGTAAAATATGATGATATTACAAATCGTGTGGGTGATGACTAAATAGAAATCACTAAACAAAAATCAAAAGGATCACCACGTGGGTGATGAGTCATGACTCAAAATCCAAGATCAAAATAAATAACATGACCAAAGTTCAAACTAAATAACACGTCCAAATAAAATGATGTTGGCAGTAGCTGCTATCTACTATCTGCATCCTCATGCTCATCCTCATCTGCATCTTCTGCCTCTGCAGCCTCACTCTCAAGTCACTACCGGTAGCCGAGTCCTCAAATGCCTCATCCTCTAGAGGTGCAGGTGCACCACTAGTACTAGCCTCTCGAGAAGATCGTGTATTGCGAGCCGGATCCATGATCTCCTCATAGAGCATAGAAGAGATGTCTCTCTCCTCCTGAGGAATATCGAGAATCTCCTTGCACTTCATGATATCAATCTTATCTGGATTCACTTGGCGAGGCTCAATGAAATGACCCTTTTGCTCTAGCAATCGGAGATTGCCAATGACAAAAGACAAGCCTCTCCAATTGTGTTGTGGAGATTCTGTTTCTCTTTTTCATGTGAAAAAGAGCCCATGTACTCCAGTTCCTCTCACAAGGCCCTAAACTGCAATCCTAGGAGAGAACTCTCAATGCAATTCGTCTCTACATTGTACAAAAAAATAATGTTAAGTTAGCGTCAAAAAGAGAGTAGCATTTGAATGTAGATTTTGAAAGAATAGGAGACAAAGATACAAGATTCAAGAACCTAAGTTACCAAGTTGGGTGTCCCAATACTATATTTCTCCCACCAAGACATTGGCTCCAACTGTGTCTCCCTGAGCAATGCAGTAGCTCAGCCAAACATATGGCTACCATTTGTGTAATTATATCTTGAACTCTACATGTGACATACATAAGAGATCAAGATTTATAAAACAACTTATAGGAAGACTCAAGAGAAAGACTCAAAGACTAAAGTTAAAGCCCAAGGGTGAGCACCTGTCAGGCGACAAGGTAGTGCAATCATTGAGAGCTTCACCAATTCTGTCCATGAACTCATAAACCAACCCAATGGTACTCCCCTCCATGTTTGTGAGCCGAAGGACACTATACATGGGCTGAAGTGCCTTCACAAGTCCCTCTACATCCTGCCACCAACAAGTATCTCTCATGACCATACGAGAGAATGCTATTATAGACTTGGCCTCGTCCTTGTCCTCCCATGCTATCCATTCACGACACACAACAGTGTGCAATAAGCCATGTCGCACTCTCGCTAGTCTCTCCACCACAATAAACATATATGCAAACCAAGTTTTGGTGGGCTTCAGAAGCTCAAGATCACTATTGGCCCTGTATATGCTCAAAACCTTTGGCCTCTTTGTGACAAAGTTTACCATGCTAGATGCAGCTGAAAATACATGGCTCACCCAATCAAGCTTTCCCACATCCTCAATCATCAAGTCAAGGCTGTGTGCTGCACAAGGTGTCCATACAATCTTGGGGAGCTCCTTCTCTAACATCTTTTCCATGGATACACAATTGGACCCATTGTCCATGATCACCTGCACAATGTTATCGGGGCCAATTTCATTGATTGCTTGGCGCATGTGGGGCATAATGAACTCCTCTGTAACCACTATCCTTGGCACCGATGCATCTATGGCACGAATGAACATTGTGCCTTTGCAGGAGGACACAAGAATGTTGTACACATTTCTCTTCCACACATCTGTCCATCCATCACAAAGCAAAGTACTACCATACTTTGCCTAAGTGGCCTTGAGAGGCTCCATCTCCATCTCTCCACAGCCAGTTTCTTCTTGCGAAGCTCAATAGTGCGCAATGTTTCATAGGAGGGGCCATCCCACTCACACCCAATGCGGGAGATAGCTCTTATTGCCTTCCTCCATCGAGGAGTCATGACAATATGGAAGGATAATCCACATTGAATAAACAACTTCATCAACTCTCTCGTTGCCTCTTATGGCAGCCTTCTGCATCCCTGCCTACACATGTCCTTTCTTGAACACTGGAAGACTAGTTCTTTTGGCTCGAGGTGCCAAGCTAGAACCACCTACAACATCACCACTGGTATCTTCCTCTCTGATAGTGCGAGACCTCTTGGAGACACTTTGTCGTGCTTTAGGCTCTCCCAGATTGGGAAAATCCTTGAGAGGGGGTACCTAGCAAGCCTTTAGGCTATCATAGATTTCTTGTGGCACATGCTTACATGGCCCAATGCCAAAACCCTTTGTTTGTGAGTGACAAATGTCCCTTCAGCTTTGTGACACTGCCATGGTGCTTATATGCACAAAAGTTGCATTTCCACTTTCTGAAGCCCGAGCCACCATATCTAGACTTGAAGGTGACATTGTTCCAAAGAGAATCACCTGTTCGAGGCATCCTACAAGGCAGAGATAAATGCAAATTATTGGCCTTGTAAGTGCGAAACATAACATAAAGTAATCTCATTTTATGATTCATGAAATTAACTGTCATCTTGGCCAACAATAGAGCAAGGGGAGGAAGATATGCCATAAATATTGATGGAAGAGAGCAAAACGTGCTCCTTTGTGAGTTGTGTAGAGAAAACCAACATAAAGCAAAACATGACATTACCCCTTTAGAAGACCTCCACAAGGCCCAAGGACACCAAGGAGTAGGCGGGCTGACACGGGCATTGATTCGATGGCGAGCTGGTGCACAAAACGGTGAAAAGTACGAAATGATGTGATGTGACGGGTTGTAGGGTATTAAAATATTCAAGATGAATAAAAAACATGTTTCGTATAATTAGAAATGTTTGGTACGTTTCAAACCTATACGAAACTCAACATTGGTGGGGAGGAGGGGTTCCATGTAAGTTCTGCAAGTGGAATTCAATGCGCTACAAGTACTCATCCGTTGCTTGGTCCTGGTTGAGGGCAGGGTTGATTTGAGCTTTGGCTTGGAAGTAGACCAAGCCGTGTGGGTCAGCGGGGTTGTGGCCGGCTTATAGGTGAAATGGAAAGGTTTGCTCCTCAGCCAAGGTTAACTCTTGGAGTGGGACTTGGGGGATGGATTTCTCGCGGATCTTGTCGGCGATGTGCGATGCAGAGGTTGGTGAACTTGGTGAGGGCGGTTTGTTGGGTGGGGGAGAGGTGAGAGGGAAGTGGGGGTGCCAGGAATTTTTCTAAGCTTTCTATGAATTCATTGGAGGGGGAGGGGGGTCTACATTAAAGAGGTCTTGGAAATCAAATTGGGGGGAGGAAAGGTTGGAAGGGCCTAGTTGGGATGAGATGACAGGGGTTGGGGTGGCTTCGGGTTGGGAACTTCAGGAGAGAGGACTGGATTGGGGGTAGGGTTGGGTGGGGGATCTTAGTTATTGGGTGGGGGAGGAGTTGCGAGGTCTTGAGTGTTGGCTCGAGGGGTTGGAGTGGAGGGAGGCTGGTTGGTGTTAGCGAGCTGTTGGAGCAAGTCCCGAAGCGGGGTCTCCTCTTGCAGGTCCTGGTAGCACTCACAGGCCTCAAGAATCTCTTTCTTAGGAATCTTGTAGTAGCGGCCCGTCCGTATGAGCTTGTCCTACCAAAAGAAGGCTGTTAATGCCTCCGGGCTTGGTGTGCGGAGGCCGATGTGGTGAGCAAGGAACTTTTTCCACATCTTTGGTGCCATGATATGCTTCTGGTGGTTGGTGATGGCCTTGAGAAGCTCAGAGCAGAGGGGAGTGGCCCATTCTTGGACCTTCGGGGTAGCGAGTGCCTTGATTGTCTTTATCCTCACCTGTTGAATATGATCTGACGGGGAGGGGTACGTCAGGTGTTGGAGGGCACGAGCGGCTTTGTGATAGTTTGTCTTTACGTCATTGAAATGGAGCTTTGTGTGCTTGACAGCACAGACGGGGCTGTGGTCTTGTGTTTAGATGGTAGTCTCGGGGTATGATAGTTGGAAGGCCGCACGAACCAAGTCGGGGGTGAGGGAAATGGTCTTCTTCTCGCCATCGGGAAGAGTGATGTGGCCATAGCTGCCACCACTGAAGGTTTGGAAGTACTCCTTCACCCTCGGTACCATGGTAAAGACTATACCAGATTGCCAAGTCCAATCTTTTAAAGGTGTTGGACTACTTTTTCGGAGCTTTCATCTTCTTCTGCAACTCTTGTGAATGGATTGCCACACAAAAGACGGTATCTTGGATCTTCGTGGTTGTTTGCGTCTTGATCAAGTCGGTGGCCACAAGTTTCTTAGGCAACAGAAAAGAGGGCCGGGTGATGACCTCAGGGGTGCCCTTGGCCTTCTTTGAGGCCGGGGTGGGCAGTGACGGCCGTTTCATGATGCGGTGGAGGGCAGAAGAGAGAAGAGAGGAAATGATAGAGAAAGGGTGAAAATCGGGTAGAAGCTGAGAGAGGAGAAAATTTTAGAGAGAGGTGATGCAGGTGATAGGGGAGATGGCAAGAGTGCTTGAGAGGGAGTGAGAGCTATGGCAAGAGAGAAGAAAATTTGGTAAGAGCTTGGCTATAAATGAAGATGGCACGAGTGCGAATAAGGGGGGGAGGGGCTTTTCATAGCGCAAAAGTGGAGGCGGCATGTATGCGGGTAGGCGGGCAGAGAACGCGTGCAAAGCACGTGTGAGGATGCGTGCCAAGCTGGGCCCGTGTGGAGGGATGCGTGTAGAGAATGTGTGCAAGCCTCGTGTGAGGATGCGTGCTGGGCTATGAAGTGTGGAGGGATGCATGTAGAGAGCGAGTGAGCGAGTGAGGATGCATGCCAACACGGGTGAAGATGCATGTCGGGCTGGGCCTATGTGAGGGGTTGCGTGTAGAGCAGGCTTGCCCATATGGGGGCACACGGTCACGGGCTTGGAATGCAGGGGGATAAGCCCAAGGGGGGGATATGTGCTGCGCACGCGTGTTGAGCCTGAGTGACGAGTACACGGGCCAGCACGTGTGGGGGTTACCTGTCTGTAGCTTTGGTTATTGCAGGCGGGGTGGTCGGGGATGGATCAGGCCACCATGGGGTTGTTAGTAGTCATCTCCTGTTTGTACCATAGTTCTCAGTGATGGCCTCTATTGTGGGTGTGCCTGCCCAAGAGTTCTCCCCATTTTTTCCATGTTTTTTCTCCCTGTTTTTGGGTTGTGGGGACTGTCTTGTGCTGGCCGACTCCTTTTGTCTTGGCCGACTTGATGTCTTCTGATGGCCAACTGCTGTGGGTGCTCACCGACTGGCTATTTCCAATCATGGACATGATTTGCACCTTGTCGACTGTTTTTGGGCTGGCCGACCAACAGTGTAGGGTGGTATTTATACCACCCTTGTCCCCCCACACTCTTTTTGTATTGGATCTTCGTGTATATAACAAAGTTTATACAGCTTCTCTCTCTCTCTACACTTTTGCATTTTGTTTCTCATAGCAGTTATCTCATTTTCCAATGTGCATTCCTGACATGGTATCAGAGCCCCAGGTGGCTTCAAGCTTGGAGACAGTTGGAGCTTGAGGGTTTGCTGATTTTCAGTGTTGATTGGGATGTTCGGGACTTGGAGAAGGGGTAGAAGGTGGCCATCACTTTGGACAGCCACCTTGCATAGTGTTTGCAGCCTCTTCTTCAATTTTTTCTCACCCACCCTCCCTTCACAACAAGACCTTGTGAACCCTTGAGATGGAAGATTTTCTTGAGATGGCTGAGAAGCACATGAAGATCCCCACTCTCCCGACATTCCTGGTGGATCGACAGTTGGATGGGACCAACTATGGCATCTAATGGCATCTGGAAGGTAATGATGGAGTCTGACTTGGAGTCTTATGACTTGGCTGATTTCATTGTGGTTGGTGTTCCACGGCCAGAGTTGGAGGGCGGGGAGCTTTTCCCCTCTACTGGGAAGGAACGGGAGGCTCAAGCACAATTATGGGATCGTGTCAATGCCCGTGTGTGTTCTTTCAATATTCCTTAATTGCACACCCCAGGTGATTAATCATATCAAACACATGACGTTGGCGAGAGGGATTTGGCAACACTTGGCTTCTCTATATAACAGGGTATCACACATGAAGCAGATTTCCTTGGAAGTGCAAATGCGAGTGATGGATCCTGCAAAGTCTTCAACGATGCAAGAGCACATCAAAAAACTCCAGGCTCTTTAGCAGGATGTTCTTCAAGCTCGGAAGGAGATATCTTCAGAGGACATGGCCATCACTTTGCTGTCGCATCTGACCCCTTAGTACTCACCTTTCTATTCCTCTTTGATCACCAGTGGGAGGCTCAGTACCATCACATGGGAGGAGCTTGTGCCTATGGTCTTAGACAAGGAATACGAACCTTCCACCATAGGGTGGAGGTTCTAAGGCCTTGACTGGCTAGCGGCGGTGAAAAGGCCGCAACAAGGGTAGAGGGAAGTCTTCATAGGTGAAGTCTTCTGAGCAAGAGCCCAAGCCGGATTGTGACGCCTTGAAGGCAGAGCAGACCTGTAAACCATTGTGGCAAGAAAGGCCACTATTGGAGGAAATGTCCTCAATATAGCACCGAGAGAGGTGCAGATTTCTTAACAGTAACCGTGAAGACTCCAGCTTTCGTGCACTTGGCGATTATGGACATCAAAGTTTCATCTTCTTCGAGCAAGGAGACAGTTGGACTCACTGCTAGGGATACTCGAGAGTGGATTCTAGAAAGTGGTGCTTTCCAGGCACGACACCTTCTCGAGAGTTATTATAGGATCTTTGAAGGCACGCAGGTCACATCCTTATTGGTGACAAGTCCACTATCCCTATTCACAATGAGGGCAACTGTTCCCGATTGTAGAGGAGGAAAGCATTCCTCCCAGCAGGTTCTTTATGCCCCATCCCTTGGTTTTCATCTGTTTTGTCAGTGCATGAGGTTTGCAAGACTGGCGTACGGGTGGAGTTGCTCTACGAGACAAAGGAATAGGCCAGGTTATATGGGAAGGTGGAGTGGAGAATGGGATCTACAAACTCTCAGCACTCTCTCTTACAAGTTCTCTGTTAGGTGATTTGTGAAAGTTTCGTCATGACCACTTGAATGTGGATACACTGCGACAGGCTTTCCGGGACTAGATGGTGGATGGCTTGCTAGATGTTGGTAGCAGACAGCAGGGACATTCCAGTTCTCGTTCGTCAGTCTCAGAGGAGCGTTTAGAGGTGAAGATGTCTTGTATCATTCAGGACAAAGAGCCTACTGCAGTTGAGGAAGCTCTTTCCCAGGGGACTTATAGGAAAGCCATGGAAGTGGCAAATGGTGACTTGCAGAAAGAGGTGTATGTTGAGCAGCCTCGAGGCTTTGAGGTTCCGGGATCAAAGGGGGTGGTTTACAGGTTACAGAAGGCTTTGTATGGTCTTCAGCGGGTTCCCAGCACTTGGCATACCAAAGTTACTGATCCTTGTGGAGCAGGTTGATGCCTCTTTGTTTGGAAAGCTTGTCGGTTCATTGATTTGGTTGCTGAACACCAGATTGAACTTGAGCTTTCCAGTGGGGCTATTGAGCTCATTCACGCAGACGCCTTTGAAGACTCATTGGGATACAGGATTCCGAATCTTGCGGTATCTGCAGGGTACAAAGGATCTTGGACTCTTCTATGACACTAGAGGGTTCCCACAGCACTTGGCATACCAAAGTTACTGATCCTTGTGAGCAGGTTGATGCCTCTTTGTTTGGAAAGCTTGTCGGTTCATTGATTTGGTTGCTGAACACTAGATTGGACTTGAGCTTTCCAGTGGGGCTATTGAGCTCATTCATGTAGACGCCTTTGAAGACTCATTGGGATACAGGATTGCGGATCTTGCGGTATCTGCAGGGTACAAAGGATCTTGGACTCTTCTATGACACTAGAGGGGGAACGACGGATGAAGTCAGACTCCAAGGTTGGAGTAACTCAGATTAGGAAAGAGATCCAGACACGAGGAGATCTACATCAGGCTACGGATTTACCCTTGGCCCAGGAGCTATTTCATGGAGCAACAAGAGGCAGCTAACTATTGCCTTGTCTTCTACAGAGGCAGAGTACCGGGCTACTTGTGGTGCTGCTTGCGAGGTGGTGAGGTTGCAGAGGTTTCTTGGTGAGATTGGGTTTCCACTAGCGGAACCCACGGTCATCCAGAGTCACTTTGTTCGTGAGAAGTTTTTTGCTGATGACATCTTGCTAGAGTTTTGTTCGATGGAGAACAATGCAACGGACCTCTTCACGAAGTCTCTACCTGAGGCGATGTTCCAGCAGCACTCCAACTCACTAGGGTTGGTTCCACATCCAAGAGCTGAGAGGGGGTGTTAGCAGTCATCTTCTGTCTGTACCATAGTACTCAGTGAGGGCCTCTGTTGTGGGTGTGCCTGCCCAGGAGTTCTCTCCATTTTTTCCAATTTTTTCTCCCTATTTTTGGGTTGTGGGGGCCGTCTTGTGCTGGACGATTCCCTCTGTCCTGGCCGACTTGATGTCTTCTGCTATCGGACTGCTGTGGATGCTGGTCGACTGGCTATTTCCAGTTGTGGACATGATTTACACCCAGTCGGCTGTTTTTGGACTGGCCGACCAACATTGTAGGGTGTTATAAATACCACCCTCACCCCCCCACACTTTTTTCCATGTTTTTCTCCCTGTTTTTGGGTTGTGGGGACCGTCTTGTGCTGGGCGATTCCCTCTGTCCTGGCCGACTTGATGTCTTCTGCTGTCCGACTGCTGTGGGTGCTGGCCTGGCCGACTGGCTATTTCCAGTCGTGGTGGACATGATTACATGATTTGCACCCAGTCGGCTGTTTTTGACCAACATTGTAGGGTGTTATAAATACCAACCTCACCCCCCCCCCCCACCCCCACTTTTTTTTTATCAGATCTTCATGTATGTAGCAGAGTTTATACAACTTTTCTCTCTCTCTCTCTCTCTCTCTCTCTCTATGCACTTCTGCGTTTTGTTTCTCACAGCAGCTGTCTCATTTTCCACTTCTGCGTTTTGTCTCTCACAACAGCTGTCTCATTTTCCACTGTGCATTCCGACAGGGTCGCCAAGGCAGACCAACCTGGGAAGGTTGGTGACGATTTCGAACCTCTCGCATGTGGAGACATAGGGGTTTTGAAGCAGTTCCGCCAAGAGCGGAATGCGGGCGGCATGGAGCTGCTGGATCCGCCGGTAGTAGCAATCCAAGATGAATTTCTGGCGACGTGCCTCGCCGTGCGTGAGTCTTCAGCGGAGGTAAGGGGCAATAGCTGCATGGCGTTTGGCATGGAGGTGGTCGACCATAAAGGCGTTGTCATCGATTTGGTCGGATAAGTAGCAGAGTGGAGTGCTGGAGGAATTGGGGCATCCGAGCCGAACGCGAGAGAGTTGATCCTGACGTATCCCATGAGATAACCCTTGAGAACCGAAAGATGCGGAGCCAGTCGGAGGTGTATTGGTGGGCCATGTTTGCTAAGGGGAGGGCAAAATTTTTGGCAGAGCTCTGAGAGGAATGAGATTTGCACAAGTGAAAAAATGGGGAGAGGGGGTATATTTAGTAAAAAATGGGGAGCTAGACGTGCTGAGCCCAAGTGGGTGCTGAGCACGGGGTGGCGTGCAGGGAACGTGTGGGGATTTTCAGCTAAGGGGGGGATTCACATGGGGGATGGAATCAGCTGTGAAGGTGATTTCAAAGGGGGAATTTGAGGGGTGTGGGGTGAAGAAAGGGAGGTACTGGTGGTATGAAGATGGTGTAGGGTGGGGAGTAGGGTACGGCGGTGTTTTGTGCCAGCCCCAAGCCGTTTCTAGGCGGGGTGCAAAGTGTGGGTTAAGGGAAATGGGATTTGTGGTGCTGGTATGGGAAAATAAAGAGGTGAGGGGGATGGGGAAAGGGGACTGGGGGTTGATCCGGTGGGAGTGGCGGAAGGGGCTGGGGGGTGGTATCCCCCTTTCCTGTTGTTGACTGCGGGGTGGGTGGTGTGGGTGCGGGTTTTTTTGGGGATCCAAAGCGAATGATTTCCCTCGTAGAAACCTTGGCGTTGTAAAATAGCTCTTGGAATCCAGCGCGGTGTGGGTGTTGTGGGGTGTGGAGTTTTGTGAATGCGGGAGTGTATAATGGGGAATTTGGGGTTATGGAATGGGATAATGGGGAATTTGGGGTTATGGTGTATGAAGGAGGGGCTTTGGGTACCCTGATGGTGCGGTATCTTGGTGGTGGTGGTGTGTAGTGATGGGATGGGGAATTAGTGTGTTGAAATGGTGGAGGGGAATGGGGAATGACTGGGGGTGGGGAGAAGGGGCCCCGTTTGGTAGGCATAGGGGGGTAGTTGGGAGGGAAACAATGATGGGTGTTTGGGTGGGGGTGCAGTGAGTGTGAGGGAGAAATGTAGGTGTGGGGGTGGGGTGGGGTGGGGTGGGGTGAAGGTGTGTTTCCCAAAATTACCTCGTTGTTAACGAGGTCAATGATGCAGTGGTTCTCCTTCATCCAGGCTCTTTCCAAAATGCAAGGTTCCTTGAGTGATCTTGCAGGCATAACCAACACAAGGACAAGCATGCTTCGTTTGTTTAAGATTAATGTTAACTAGTATTGGACCCGCGCGTTGCTGCGGCGGCAGGTAGAGTTCCAGAAAAAATAGGCTCAGTTTCTCCAATTTAGGTCATGTTTTAAGTAAACACAATACATTATTTCAAGTGACTTCATATATACATATCTCAAAATAACATCCATGTCTCGTTTATAGCGAAAACAAAAATATCATAGTAATGTAGCATACGAAGATGCAAAAAAAGGACCAATATTACATATTCTCAAAATGCACCACAAAATACGTATTCTCAGTCAGTAATGTCAAAAAATCTTATAATAGAAAAACATAATCAAAATTACCTCGTACAATAGAATATCGAGTGGATGGTACATGAGGAGCTCTAGTATAAAACCCATAACGAATACCAATGGTCATGATGGATGTAAGAAACAACCAGTCATCGAGTACTGAATACCCCTCAAATGATGCAAAGCATCTGTCCATCTCTCTCCAAAACAAATAGACACCCCACTCCTCATCAGGAACACCGATCCCATACATCTCGATGCCTTCATCTCGACAACTCTTACCATAAACGTATCAATGTCATGCAATATCCTAAAATCAAAGCATAACAAATAGGTTATACAATTATTTATATATAGGTTCAAAAAATATTTATACAATGCCTAATAATTACACTTATACTTACCCATCCCTATAAGCATCAATCATAATCCCTGCTACGTGACCTGCAGTAATAGGAGCTGACCATAGCAGTGGCTCTGTACAGATAGACATCAGTATAGAATGTCATGTTCCATACTTTGTAATCAAGAAAAGTTATGCAAATATAGAGAATAACTCACCTACTATCCTCGACAAAGGCATGTCCAATGTAAAGGTAATCTTAGACATGTCTGTCAAAACATAAACAACAAAAATAGGTACTTTTACCATCTACAAATATGTATAAAAAAAGAAATCACAACAAAATTAATCAAATTGCAGAACTTAAATAAGAAACCTGACTTGTCACTTGGAAGTCATCAAGATCTCCTTATAAACAATATTGTTTGTTGTAGGTGTATAACTTTGAAGATCATCAAATGAACACTCCACATTAGCGTTATCCTCAAGTAACACCTTCATAGCATGAGAAGACCGTGCTCGTGACAACGCGATATACAATTGCCCATAGTAAACATTGGAGTCACCAAACACAACCCCAAGACATTTAGGGTTTGGCCTGATTTGTTTATTGACATGCCAAATGCCAGCCGCACGGGAAACTGTCTCCGCCTCATGGTGAATGGTAGTTGGGCCTCGATGCATATAAAGGTAATCCGTGGAAGAAATACTCTTTCCCCAACTTTAGTACCAGTGATGATTTCAGTCTCCAAGACTTTAGAGAGTGAAAGGCCTTACATATCATCCATGTACCATTACAGAGTCCATATTTTGGATCCAAGTTACGAAGCAAAATAACAGGAGCTTCTAACTTTAAAACCAAGCAATGAGGTGGATATCCGCCCCGAAGGTCGATTGTGTTCAAAAATTCTGTGGAATGAGTAGAGCATCTAATACCTCTGGCCACTTTGGGTTACAAGTGAAAGTAATGAATAAATCGGGCTTACTCTTTGAATGAACAATTGCCATGAAATCCTGATAAAGTTGATACATTTGTCGTGGCCCACCAGTAAAACTGGAAGGTAACACTATTCTGCTTCCCACTGTCCTTCCTGCAATACCACTTCCACTTCCTTCTACATGAAGCATGTCTGCTAAACCACTATAAACCTCTGAACGCAAACTTTCTTGATTATGGCATAGCCAAGATAATCGTGACTCTTCAACACTGCAATAGGCATCAATCATAAACTGTTACAACAACCTTCCACCACGTAGCAAGCATGCATTTGTATCTGGGCGAATTTGCAATCGATAAGCATAGAATTGTTGTTGAGTCACACAATGACCATTTCTCAATGCAGTCACTTGTGCATCAGCATAAGGGATTCTCAAGTGCCATCCATCCTCCCCTCTTGGAAATAACATGACGTACAAAAGAGGCATATAGCACCTATGCAAATTAGAGATGTGTTTGCATGTGCCTTCTCGAGTATGCAATAAAATATCATGACCAACATTATGATCATCACCTTGACCAATCATGATACCAGCAATCTCGGAAGCTGTTGGCATTGAGTACTGCCTAGATGTGGATTTCGTCTCACATATAGTCATTTTCAAATCCAAACTCAGATTGTCACTCAACATTCTTCCCACATACTTAAAAGCTTGTGCAAATGGATTAGAAGTGTGCATCATGGATTGAAATGCTTCTAGGGTTGTGGATTCCAATCCATTCATGACACCTAGTCGATTTTGTAATTCGTGCTCAGTGTATCAAACACATACAACTGTGCAAACTGTGGCTTAGGATTGTACATATTATTGGGGACCAAGGATCCAATCCAATGATAAACAATCCCATGCACCTTGAAAGTATAGACACTACTATTGTGAAAGAGAGAGTCATCTATTTGTGCACCCAATGATGAAAAAGCCAACACACTATTATAAGCCCTGATGTTTTCTCAAAAAAATTTACTTGTAGTGTCACTACCAATCAAAAGAGACCTTAATGGCTCAGGTGGTTCAGCAAGTGAAGGAACAGACACACGCCCATGTTTACAACAATATTTGCCAAGAACCTGTCCACAACTCGTCTTCTTTTCACTTGCCCATAATTGTGCTCCACAAAACCCACTCATGTGTCATCCCTCCTAATGAGTGACTTAAAGTGCACGAATATACCAAAGGCCAAGTAGCTGCATGTGTACCTTGTGTACGGGCGGGAGTTCATGGAGGATAGACAAAATCCCTCCCTTTCTTTTTTCAAATACATAAGAGGGAATTTCTTCGATACTCTCCCTTCTTATTGTATTAGCAAATGGCACTTCTCTCTCTTCATGGGCAGAAAAGGAAGACATTAAAATTGTATTACCCTCATTTACTCTTCTAGCTGCATTATAAGATGTCCTATTTCTAGCAATGAAGCAACTCTCCCTTCTTACTATATTAGCAAATGGCACTTCTCTCTCTTCATGGGCAGAAAAGGAAGACATTATAATTGTATTACCCTCATTTACTCTTCTAGCTGCATTATAAGATGTCCTATTTCTAGCAATGAAGCAACGGTACCTTCTTGTAAGTCTCAAACTTTCAACCAGTGATATCCCTGAATAAACTCCACTTGCCATTTCCCTTGTTATTTCTTTCAAAAGAGTCCTATTCCTAGCAATTTCACGGCGATTACTTCTAGCACTCTTGTTAGATATCCTTTTATCTCCACCCAGGGTAATTTGAGACCTCTTAGTGCTAGATTGAGGTAAATACATCAAAGTTTCTTTTGCTACTTATTTTTGTGCACAAAAGGTATCGTTTTCTGCAAGAATCCTATGAGTCTCTTGCATCAATACATCATCGGTATTACAGGTAACATTATGCACCCTTGCATCTCAACAATGAGGTT
>NC_141058.1:58749814-58849814 GCF_041138505.1 Cibotium barometz | reverse complement strand
TTTAGAGAGACGCACACCGATGATGTGTCACGTGGCTAGACGGTTGTGCGCTCATGTTAGCATCACCATTATACGGGTATGGACTGTAGAATGTGGATGTGGACTGGAGCAGGTGAACATGGAGGTGGATCGCAGGCGTGAAGTGCAAGCGTGATCACACTTTTGGCTGGAGCGCATATTTTCAAAAACAAAGCACCTCCGTATTTTGCGCTAATTAACCCTCCTTTTGAATTAACCCCACTTTTAACCCTCCTTTTGAATTAACCCCACTTTTGGCTGGCCACGTGGAGGGAGGGGGAGTTGTGGTTAATCTTGTATAGATATAGATAGATATATATAATACATTTTGTTTGAAATCTTTAGGACGTAGTCCTCTATATATGTATATATATTCTATATAAATAAATCTTTTATTTAAAACAAAACAATACAAATCTTTTTTATTTAAATCTTATACACACACACACACACACACACATATATATATACATATATATGTATATATATACATATATGTGTATATATATATGTATATATATTGTATATATATATATATATATATATATATATAGAATGACTCCCCTGGGTTAAAACCCTGTTGTAGCACCAAAATACAGGGCTAAGATCTGAAAATGCAGATCTCACGCTGAAAATGCAGTACCTCTGTGGAAAATGCAGCACCTCTATGGAAAACACAGCACCTCTGTGGAAAACGCAGCACCTCTGTGGAAAACACAGCACCTCTGTGGAAAATGCAGGTCCTCAACAGAAAACGTAGCTCCTTTGGAAAAAAACACAACTCCTCAATGGAAAACGCAGGTCCACAGCAGAAAACGTAGCTCCTTTGTAGATCTAGATGTGGTGGATCTTCGCTTTTACAGGAGTAGATGTAGAGAACGCAGGTCCCTTTACAACACTGGGCTCAGATACCATGAAAGAATGGTTGTAAATCAGAAAAAACAGCAAATAGAACTTGCAAAGAAACACACGTGCAAAAGAACTGAAGTATAAAACTTGTTATCTGCTGAAGTAGGTGCATACAACCAACAGCAATAGCTTAATAATGATGTGCTAATGATGCTAACCCAAGCCACCTATTTATAGGTTGGACAAGAGCTGGTCAGCCAGCATAAAAACAGTGGGCTCGTCGACTATGCAAAAAATACTAGAATGATGTCTAAAAAATAGACAAAAATAGCAGAAAAATATCTAAATTAAGATGAATGCATGGCCTCATAAATCTGGCCAGATACATCATGAAATATGCACATATATGCCCAAACTAGAGATGATAATGCCAACATTTTCTAGATAGATATTGTAATTTGCTAGAATAATATATAAGAAGTCATGATTCCTAGATTAGATGATAAAAAGTCTATTGATATCTAGCAAATTTTGTCAAATTTGCTAGATAGACTTGGACTTTACTATATAGGTTTGTGTCAAAAGTCCCTTGTGTTACTAGACATATAAGTTAAAAGAAATATCAAATGTCACATCACCTCCCTCAAGTTGCATCATAAAGGGAGCATTTTTTCATCGATCTTTCATTCCATCATGTGCTCCCTCTCTCTCCCTCTCTCTCTCTCTCTTGGAGTCCATTGCACTTCACAAAGGGAAGGGATGCTCTTAGAGGTCGAATATAGAGGGGGTTTGCATGCTCAAACAAAGGAGATGTCTAGAGGAGGTGGCATGCCTTCCTTGCTTTTGTGTCATTTGCTCAACTGTAGGCTACAAAATATAAGAGAAATGTTTGTTACACTTTCTTTCCATAGGAATTTTCAACATGGTTTTTTAAAAATATTTATGGGTTCAATTAAGGTGCAACAATTCTAGATGGTATACTCGAGATATTTAAGCTCTAGTTACATAGACTTAATATTTAAGAATTTGTCTAACTCAAGGGTACCCTATGTATGCCTAATAATTTGGCTTACATTTTAGAATAGTAAGGTGATTATTAACGGCACGTTTCGAAGGTGAGTGAACCGTGCACCGCGAACAATGCTTGCTTGTGTGTCAAAAAGACGCGGATTGAATCTACATCGTTGACAATATCAACGCATGCATTGCTGATTCATCTTTTGCCATACAGGCCAGGTCAAGAAAGTATTTAATAAACAAATGAGCTTTAATTCGGGTAATCCGCCTTGTATAAGTTTGATGAGTTATATAACACTACTACAACGTTGGAAGATGCATTTTGATTTTGAGCTTTCCGATGCGCAATTGCTCTGATTTTAATTTGAGAGGTGCCATTTGTCGAGCTTTGCTGCGCGAAAGTGGTTTTGGGTTGCCTGCACAGTTTTGTTTTTATTGATTAGTCTTCAAGACTGTTCTGTGACTGGTTCATTATACGATCAGAATATAGAGTCTCTGGCCAACGCTGCGTGCTGCTCACTCTCTGCGTCTTGATCGCATACAAGCCCCTGCACTGCATACGCGATGTAGTTGGCCTTGCACAGATAGCTGCTGATGATCGATCGTTTATATCCATGCAAGCCTTTGAACTGATCGATTAATTTGATGTGAGCCTTCATCAGGAGACCTAGTTAGACCACCAAAAGAAGAAGAAGAAGAAGAGCAATTCACAGTTAGTCGACTAATCTAAAGCTGTTGTAAATATGGACAAAAAGCCAACGACAGCTGATCTCCATACTACCAGTGTTGCTTCTCATGTGCACCCAATTGATAAACCTGTTGTTGTTGTTGTTGTGGGCGATTCCGCTCTTACCTTTCACAGATCTAGCTGGAGCGTAGGCAGCAGCAGCAGCAGCTCCATGCAATATATCCGCTCACAATCACCGGCCAGCTTGCATACAGAAAAATCCGGTTTGAAGAATCGGAGTACCTATAGAAGTTATAGCCGGAGCGTCCATATACCGGGGGGGCTACCCGATATAGAAGAAGCGGAGATCAAAACCAGGCCAAACAATATTCATCACAGACTGCAATTATATAGTAGTACGTCAGGTAACACGAGCAGGCATCTTGTCTCCAAGAAGAAATCCACTGCAACGGCTAGTTATATAGCCTGCCTCCTCCAGCCTCTGAAGAAGCTGAGGGACTGTTATTTGAGCTGCTGCTTTCAAATCGCAAGCGCTGGAGACCTAACAGGGTTGGTTGGAGGTGGGCACATCGCTACTCCTCACATTCGTGATTTCTTCCCTGCAGCTGTAATTAGGGAGGATTCAGATCCTGAAGAGCTCGATGTAGCCTTCCAGGAGCAGCAATTGAAGACGAGGCGAAAATTAGAAAAAGCCACTTGATCTGATTAAATAACAAAGGCCACATTCTGTCTCTGTCTCTGTCTCTGTTGTCATGCTGCTCTACCTACTCTATACTAGAAAAAGAGGGCTTCAGTGACACATTCAAGGTTTGGGAAAAGATGGGTCCGCTGTATCTTGGAACCTTCGAAATCCTCCTCACCTTTAGTGGAGAAGGAAAAATGCCCCTCCAATTTATTAAAAAATAGTAGTAATCGAATGAAATTATATCAAAAGAAAAATGCCTTCTCCAATTTATCAAAAATATTAACAATTGAATGAAATTATAAAGAAAATGCTTGTACAAAATTGCCTTTTGAACCTATAGTGGGAAGGATTCATGTCAGGTTCACTCAAAGTGTTTCCGAGAACACTGGAGTAATACCAAAATGAGAATAACTTTATTTTTTTAATCAAGTGATGGGTACCAATTGTGATGCTAAATATATACGGCATAAAAGACTTCACAAACAATGATGCGTGAAAGGACACAAATGGCATTCACTAGGTCCATGCCTTCATCTCAAAAGATCCATGCCTTTCTCAAAATAGTGTCATAACTTTTTATTCTCATTTTACTATGTCTTACTCTCACAAACATGCACAATGAAAAAAGTACCCTCCTTTCACTTTGTCTCACACACACATGTTTTTTTTTGGCCTCCTTTCACTTTGTCATGTTCTCTCACACATAGAATTTATATGAAATATTCAACTCACTTACTTTAACGTCCTGCATATATAGTGAGGCTTTTTGAAAAGGTAGAGAAAATTTGGAGGAAAGCATCATGCCTCACAACAATAATCCTCGCAATAGGTGTGCCTTTGTTATAAGCAAGCCAACAAATAATAAGGGGTATTAAGAGACTTATAGTGAGGCTTATTGCAACACTAGGAGATATAGTGAGACTTTTTGAGAGAGTGAAGGTCAAATGTTTTAAGTTTCTCTTGATACTATACATCTATTGAAGGTGTTTTAAGTTTCTCTTGATACTATATACATCTATTGAAGGTGATTAAATTTTTATATTTTTATAATATCTCTTCATTTGAAATGATTAAAATAGATGTACAAAATGATTGTAATGAAGCAACAACTTTTAGACTAGGTTTAGGACCATGGTCACGGGCTTAAGTATATAAGGGGCCCATGGGTTGTCATTTGAAATGATTAAAATAGATGTACAAAAAGATTATAATGAAGCAACAGCTTTTAGACTAGGTCTAGGACCGTGGTCATGGGCTTAAGTATATAAGGGGCCCATGGGCTGTCATTTGTACCCTTTTTATGATCTTTTGACATTATCCCTTTTGGGCATTTGATACCTCTTGGTATGTTCTTAGAGCCTTTGGGTACTATAGGCTTATGGAAGGCTATTTCCATCCTCTTGGTGAGAGGTTAACTCACTTAGGCATCATGACTTTTGCATGATGAGAGGTTAACTCACTTAGGCATCATGACTTTTACATGAGATTATCTCCTTAATCTTGCATTAATCCATGGTAATTTTTCCATATCTTAGCTTTAGTCTCACTCCATTACATTTCCATATCTTAGCTTTAGTCTCACTCCATTACATTTGGTATCAGAGCTCTTGGCTTAGATGTTTTGGATTTGGGAGTTTATTTTTAGATTAGTATGTTTACACAATTTTTAGATTTTCTTTTGATTTTATTTTGAGTGGATTAGCAATATGATTAATTCAATAATCATTTTCGAGTATATAATTAATGATAATCATTTTCGAGTATATGATTAATGCAGATAATCATTTTCTTTTGATTTTGTTTTGAGTGGATTAGCAATATGATAAATGATAATCATTTTCGAGTATATCCTAATCATACATTTCAAAAATCATAATTCTTGCATAAATATGAGAGAATCTTGATTTTCTTGATTTTTGAATTAAGGTTCTCAATCATTTTCAGAGTGATTTTCTTGCTAAATCCTGTTGATTAGTGCTTCCTTTCATAAAATCTATTCATAAACCTTAGTTTCCTTCTATAGTTGCCTAGTTCTAAGGAATCTTGGTAATTTTGGAGGATATTGAAGATTGTTGTGCAGATTTTGGTATAGTTTGTATCAAGAATTGGTGCAGATTGAAGATTCTATGTAGATTTCAATGCAGATCATAATTCTATTACAGAATTAAGCAGTTTATTATGTAGTTTGTAGTTTAGTTATAGTTTTATACAAAGCTTATTGTGCATAACCAAATTTCAATAATCTTGATGTAGAATTGTAAAGCTTAATAATAAGATTCAGTACAAAAATCAACAAATCTTGGTGTAAACTTGAGTAATGAGTGATTCTTGATTGAAACTTTCCTAATCTTGATCATTTCTTTGCAAGAATTATGTTTCTTTAAGAAAAAATTATTGAAACTGCAAAAAATCAAGAAATGTTACAAAGTTTGATACAAGATAAACACAAATGTGGTGTTCTTACTTAATTTTATACAAGTAAGATTATTGGATCTTGTTGGAAGTAATGTAAGATTATTGCAATACTTGGTGGTTTGAAGTGATCATGACAATTTCTTGACCAAGAAAGAGTTTATATCAATGATCTATACTTGGTGGTTTGTCAGATGGCCTTGTACGAGGATGGAGGGGGGCAGCTGTAAGGATATTCCGCATTCAAGGATCGCTTACAGAAATAGGAACAAGCATCTGGTCCTATCTGTGTAATGCAATCGACGAAGGGTATCAAAATCCCTCGGCACTATTGTCAGCCTATAAGCATGAGCGGCGAGAAAGTAAGCGTCTTCAAAAAACTCGATGATCCAGTCCTCAATGATTTCTTGAAGACAGAATAAGATGCAAATGATTGCCACCGCATGCCAATACTCCATTGCTCAAAAATTTCACGCACAATCCTCTGGAAAGGGAGCCTGGATATCGGAGGATGCATGTGTCACTCAATGCAATGAAGCTCCTACAAAACTACCCTGTAAGCTTGATACCTCCTTGTTCTGCCTTATGCGCCTGCAATGACTCGATAGGTCTTTCAAGCCTTCGAGCAGTTATCTTGGTACGAGCCATCTAAACAAATAAACAAAGCGTGATGAGAAACACATTTAAAAAAGTCAGTACCAAGCGATATAACAAAAATAGGATTCCAAAGTACATTGTATCGCGCTTGGTACTGACCCCATGACCAACATTATCATAGTGGGGTCGGTACCAAGCCATATAAAGCGGACAGGATTCCGGAGGCCTTTGTATTGCTTGGTATTGACTCCATGACTTACAGTGGAGTCAGTACCAAGCGATATAAAGTAGACATGATTCCGAAGGCCTTTGAATCGCTTGGTACTAACCCCATGACCAATGTTATCACAGTGGGGTTGGTACCAACAAGCGATATAAAGCAGACAGGATTCTGAAGGCCTTTGTAATGCTTGGTACTGACCCCATGACTCATAGTGGAGTTGATGCCAAGCGATATAAAGCAAACAGGATTCCGGAGGCCTTTGTATCGCTTAGTATTTACCCCATAACTCACGGTGGAGTTGGTACCAAGTGATATAAAGTAGACAAGATTCTGAAAGCCTTTATATCACTTGGTACTGACCCCATGACTCATAGTGGAGGTGGTACCAAGCGATATAAAGCAGACAGGATTCCGGAGGCCTTAGAATTGCTTGGTATTGACCCCATGACCAATGTTATCACAGTGGGGTCGATACCAAGCGATATAAAGCAGATAGGATTTTGGAGGCCTTTGTATCGCTTGGTACTGACCCTATGACTCATAGTGGGGTCGATACCAAGCGATATAAAGCAAACAGGATTTTAGAGGCCTTTGAATCACTTGGTACTGACCCCATGACCAACGTTATCACAGTGGGGTCGGTACCAACAAGTGATATAAAGCAAACAGGATTCCGGAGGCCTTTGAATTACTTGGTACTGACCCCATGACCAATGTTATCACAGTGGAGTCAGTACCAAGCGATATAAAGTAAACAGGATTTCGGAGGCCTTTGTAATCGCTTGGTACTGATCCCATGACTCACAATGGTGTCAGTACCAAGCGATATAAAGCAGACAGGATTCCAGAGGCCTTTGAATCGCTTGGTACTGACCCCATGACCAACGTTATCTCACAGTGGGATCGGTACCAAGCGATATAAAGCATACAAGATTCCGGAGGCCTTTGAATCACTTGGTACTGACTCCATGACCAACATTATCACAGTGGGGTCGGTACCAAGCAATATAAAGGAGACAGGATTCCGAAGGCCTTTGAATCGCTTGGTACTGACCCCATGACCAACGTTATCACAGTGGGGTTAGTACCAAGCGATATAAAGTAAACAAGATTCCGAAGGCCTTTGAATCGCTTGTTTTGGTACTGACCCTATGATCAACGTTATCACAGTGGGGTCGGTACCAAGCGATATAAAGCAGATAGGATTTCGGAGGCCTTTGTATCGCTTGTTGGTACTGAGCCCATGAGTCACAGTGAGTCGGTACTAAGTGATATAAAGCAAACAGGATTCTAAAGGCCTTTGAATTGCCTGCCAACGTTATCACAGTGGTGTTGGTACCAAGTGATATGAAACAAACAGGAGTCCAGAGGTACCAATATTGCTTGGTACTAGACCCGTGGGAAACGTGAGCCAAGGGGGTCAATGTTAAGCAATATGGGACCAGAATGAAACCCTGAGCGCTTTTACAGACACTATTATCAACATTCACAAAACAAATAGCAAAACGTTAATAGAGGGCCTGAAAGAACTCTGAAATACCTGTAATGGATGTAGAGGCCGATGGCGTTTGGCTAAGTTTGGGGGGCGTTGAGGAGGCTGATGTAGTCGGAGACTTGGAAGACAATGGATGTAGCAGCGATGGCATTTGGCTCTTGCTATTTTGTTAGAGACTCAGAGGTGGAAAAAATGAACAAGCATGAGGATGAGGATGCAAATAGTAGATAGCAGCTACTAGCAGCTGCTGCCAACATCATTTTATTTGGACGTGTTATTTAGTTTGAACTTTGGTCATGTTATTTATTTTGATCTTGGATTTTGAGTCATGACTTATCACCCACGTGGTGATCCTTTTGATTTTTGTTTAGTGATTTCTATTTAGTCATCACCCACACGATTTGTAATATCATCATATTTTACATGTATTTTGTTTTTATTGAAATGAATTCAATGTGGTCTCTTATAAGTTATGTGACATGTCAGCAGTTTTTTCTTTTATATATTTCAAGTTAAAAATATACATGCTTTTTCTATTTTGTATGAAACCTTTTTGTACCCGTTTCTTACCTTTTTATGAAACATTTCAAAACGCATGAAACCTATTTCATACTTGACGTTTCAGAAACGCGTGGCAACACTGCTCCCCACTCTCTACTAATCATTCACACCCATCGTCAACCTCCAAGCCTGGTGTCACATTTTTGGCCTTGCCCAAAATTTTGGAATCACCGCTAAAGACCCCCTATGTCTCTCTCTTCCCCCCCACCGAATTCCAAGGTAACCCCCCAAAATGCCGACTACCACCATACTGTGGTAGCCAACCAAGTCATTGCACCCTACGAACGCCTGGATTTGTATTTTTCCACCACCAGGGGGCCTCCAACTTTGGATTCACATCATCGACAACTACTTTACAGCCAATGCAGCCGGCCCTAATCGCGCCAACTACACGGAGCTGGAGATCACATATCCCACTCCTGACGTCGATGCCACCACCCTCCTCAACACCATCAACTGTCACCTCGCCGAACAACTCAGTACCATGCACCCCACCCGAGGTCACTGAAGGCGGTCAAGGCTCGGATTCCCTGGAAACGGACAATCCTTTCGCTGACTAAGGCCTTGATGTAGGCACTCATCTTCTCCTCCAAGGATGGGACTCCGCCGACCATCCTCTCCCCACAGAGCTACCAGATTAGCTGGCCTCAGACCTGCACCCAGAACCGCCAAAACCAAAGCTGGGGCCAGCTCTTCACCATCCAAGGCAACTACGAAGATGCAGTCTGATCCCCTGGCCGCCAGCCACTTCCCACGAGGAATTCTGCAAAACCCTTTTTCCCCCCAAGACACCCCTCTCGCCCAGCAAGCGTGAGGATTATAGCCACTACGTGCCTGAGAAGAGCTTCGACTTCTGGCGCAGAGAGAAGTGGGCAAGCACATATCTTTGTGCATAGATTGCATGTAGCACAGACTTCGGCAAGTACTGCGCGGCCCAGCCATGCACACCTACAAAGAAATCTCTTTGCTGCTGTCGTCGAGTTGCAAGCCAAAGTACCCGAGGCGGTGAGGACCAACCCCCTCCCCGACCCCCCTATGCTACACGCCATCATCCTCCATACAATCAAAGTAGCCTACATCGAGATACCGAAGCAGTGCCCACCTGGCATCATCGAAAGTCTCAAGATGCGGCCTGCTTACACAAGTCCCAAAGATCTACAGGACTCCCGCTTGGCTGACAACAAATGGTTGTCCCTCCTGCCAACCGACTATCCCCTTGCCATCAATCTCTAGGACTGCATCGAGATCTGCCTTCTCACACTGATAGTCCAAACCCTCGCCCTCCATTGGCACCAAAGCCACCCGCTTTCAACGAGGGGCGGCTACAACAGCATCGACAAGGTTGCTAGTCGCTTCCCTGATTATTCTGAAGAGCTGACCGGCCTCCAACCACCTTGGCGAACTTGCTTTCTCAAGCGTTCCCAACACCACTGGCGGACCTACATTCAAGCCCCCAGGGAGCACCCCATTGACCCCCTCTACTTCCCTGTGCGGCGGCGATTGACCTGGGAAGAATTTGCTAAGAAGCGGACCCACAACCCAAGTGTAGAGTACAATTTTCCACACTTTGACTACCCGCCAAAGTATTCTTCCGTTTGCAGACCCAAATGGTTCAAGAGGCACATGGTACATGGCAAGCCACAAGTTCATCAGACCCTGCCATCATCGCCACTCGATGCTTTCTGAAGCTGTTACTACTTCTGGTGGGGACTTCCCGTGCAGGGAGCATGAGCCATCGATGCAAATTGAGCTTCTTTGAGCCCCCGCCGGCACGCGTACAATGTGCAATCTTCACAAGGGTCAAGTACCTGCCGTCCAACTACATTTAGACCTTTGAAGACATCCACGACACCGAATTTTGGCCGCCAACCCCCGCCTTTCTGTGGCATAGCTACCACCCTTTTTCGCAAACCCATATGGCGTTCACCAGCGCTCAACATTGACATATCGTCGGCTCTACGATGACCTTGACTTTGACGTCGCTCAACTGTAAGACCGCTACGACCTCCGAGGACGGAGTCGACGCTAGGAAAGGGGGGATGTTAGCTCCTAAGCTAACAGGCGCGACGTCGCCAACGATGTATACATATTCTTTTTGGGCCTAAGGCCATTGT
Source organism: Cibotium barometz (assembly GCF_041138505.1). NCBI lineage: Eukaryota > Viridiplantae > Streptophyta > Polypodiopsida > Cyatheales > Cibotiaceae > Cibotium > Cibotium barometz. The sequence continues at coordinate 58,839,155 of NC_141058.1, read as the reverse complement.
ATAGTGGAATCAAGCCTATCTTGTACATAGAAATCTCTAAGTGCTTGAGAAGGCCACCCAAGTATGAAAGGAAGGCTTAAGATATAAAAGCCATTTGTAAGCCATTTTTGGCTCATTCTCAGGTTGCTTAATGAATTATTGGAGGGCTTGCTTCTCTCTTGTGTGCTACTCTCTCTCTCTCTCTCTCTCTCCTTCCATCTTTGAAATGGATCTAGAGCAAAATATGGAATCAAACACATCAAAGCAAGAATCTAGCATCCATTAATCATGAGATTAGTGATCAAATGGCTCATCACATGAATATACAAGAAAGAGAGAAAATCTATAAGTGCATGTAGCAAGAGAAGATGCACAAATAGCCTAAGTGTGTTTAACCTCTCACCAAGAGGATGACCATAGAAGGCCATATCTCCATAGATGGAGCCCAAAGGTACAAGATGACCAAAGTTAGTAAAAGTGTCAAAAAGCCCTACCAAAGTACCCCAAGCCCTATTTATAGCCACTTTCTCCTTTTGCCCATGGGCCCCTATGTACATGTGGAAACCAAGCTCTATGGTTCATGACAAACCATCCCTTCTCAAAGATTTTGTCCTCAAAATCATACAAGATATTTACAATTGAATCGCAATCTCAATGTAAACCCATGGGAAGTAGAGAGGTCTTCAAAAATGCGCCTCAAATACATTTGGAATAGGGAAACCAAATGTAGTGAAGTTGACAAACTCCTTCTCCAAAAATAGCATGTAGGACTGTTATGGCAGCCATGTTGTCGATGACGCTTCCCTTGAAATTCTTCATGAAACCTCCATAAAAATGAGCTGCAAATGATGCGTAGCCGCACCCAAAAGGGTCCCATATATTTGTCATCGAATCAAATGAGCTGCAAATGATGCGTAGCCGCACCCAAAAGGGTCCCACATATTTGTCATCGAATCAAATGATCTTCCAAGTGTGTTGAAGTAGATTGGTAACCCCAACAATAGATCCAACCAAAGCTGTCCAGAAATTACAGCACATATAAAACCTCATGATATGTCCATTCTTCACATAATAATCATGCCACTTGATCAAGGAATACTTCCATCAAGTAAACCATGTTGTTGAACATACTCCATTGATTGCCAAGTAGCCTCATCTATGGGCAAGCGCTTCCATTTCACAAGGAATTCATCAATGTTTCGGTTCCTCAAAACCCTTGTCCTCTTGTCCACAATCCTCTCCGGCTCATATATAATCTCTCCTTCTTTATCCATCGGTGGTAACTCTTCAATCTCTTGAGGAAGAGAGCCCACAAACCTCTTAAGGTTGGATACATGAAACACATTATGAATCCTTGTAGAAGGAGGTAGGTCAAGCTTATAAGCCAAATCACCCACTTTCTTGACTACCAAATATGGTCCATAGTATCTATGTGCCAACTTGGAATTGGAAGACCCTTTGAGAATATTGTGACGGCTCTTAGGAAGCTTGAGTAACACATAATCACCTTCCTTGAACTCCATTTTACGTCTATGCTCATCCGCATTTGCCTTCATGACTTCTTGTGCCTTCTTCATATTATCCTTGCATAATTGAAGAAGCTATCTCATCCTTTCCAACTCTTCCTTGGCTAAAGGATTAACCACTTTATCCTCATGGAAGGCAATAGATGGCACATGCACTTGATACCCATAAAGAGCCTCGAAAGGTGACATCCCAATACTCCATTAGGAACTCAATGGAGTCTTTTTGGGCCCTTTGCCATTGCCTAATGGAGGTGATTAAGAAATAGACAAATAGGGAGATTACATGTGGACTGAAACCAATGGTTTGTAAGAGCCTAGAAGGTAGTGGTCAAACTTAGAATAATAGGCTAAATAGGCTCTTTTTTAATTTTTAAAACCAACTAAAACTCAAAAATTTATACGTATATGAATTTTTTTCCTATTTTTTATAGAAAAGGATAGCTGCAGCCTGCAGCCATTATTAAGTAAGGTCTCTAAAGTGATAGAGGCCCAAAAACGAGTTCCCTTGCATTCAATGCACATTCCCCTTCACTTTCCACTATCCCTCTCTCCCACGTTCCCTCCAAAACGCTCTCTCTTCTCCCTTTCTCATAGCAGGGCATTTTTCACTCTCTAGACTACTTCTTTTAGCTATCTACCTCTTGATCTACCTCTCTCTTCACTCAGAAACCTAGATCTATAGCTATGGAAGCTTGATCTGCAACCTCCTCTCAGAAGCTATGGAAGTTTGATCCTCACTTACATTTCCTTCCTTCATCCTTCTTCCTTGTCCAACCTCCTTTTACAGAGTGTAACAGCAAAGCTTAGCTATGGAAGCTTGATCTGCAACCTCCTCTCACAAGCTATGGAAGTTTGATCCTCACTTACATTTCCTTACTTCATCCTTCTTCCTTGTCCAACCTCCTTTTACAGAGTGTAACAGCAGAGCTTAGCTATGGAAGCTTGATCTGCAACCTCCTCTCAGAAGCTATGGAAGTTTGATCCTCACTTACATTTCCTTACTTCATCCTTCTACCTTGTCCAACCTCCTTTTACAGAGTGTAACAGTGGAGCCAAGCTATGGAAGCTTGAGTTGCAAATGCTTTGGCTCTCATAATCTTACTCATTGTCTCCTCTCACCCCCTCTAATATCCTCTTTCAAAGTGCAGTAATAGCACAGCCAAGCCCTTGGAACTTGCTCTACAACTCCTTCTCTTTTGTATATCTCCCTAGTCTAAGTTTTTTTCTCACCATTCTATTTTCCTTTGCCATCAAGGTTTATAATCTCCCTAATATATACATCTGATGTCTTCTTCTAGAGCTCGAAGGCCTCCGATCAGTATTCAATCTCTCTCTTGTAGCAGTGGTCAAGATGAGGATGGACACTGGAATATCAAACAGTACGAGAAGTGGAATTGGATTACGATGCAGCCTAGTACAAGAGGAACCCACAAGGTGTCAAAGCGATACGTTGATATACAAAGTCACCATTGGAAAGGGTAGATATTGGAGCTCAAACAAGATCGTGATAGAAAAAAGCTAGCCAAGGTCCAACATGTTTACATTAGGAACTCAATGGAGTCTTCTTGGGCCCTTTAATTTGGATGTTTAGTGAAATGCTTAAAATGCTAATCCATCTTTGACCAAGCCTAGAGGCCTAGTCCTAAAAGCATATATTTGATTTTTCACAAAAATAAAAAAAATGAAAAAAAGGAGATATTCTTAGATCTGGCCACCTAGGTGACTTTAAAGCTTTGTAATGGGCTGTCAGTCAGTTATCATAGCCTTCTCTACCTTTTCGAACTCCAAACATTCCAAAAATTTGTCACTTTCTTTCTCCCTTTTTTGTGTGTGCACCAGATCTCTTTCTCTCTCTAAATCCTCTCTCTAAAATGCCTTGCACTCCTTCTCCATGGAAAAAAGCGTCTTTCTCTACTCCAAAAGCCATAGCTAGTAGATCTGTACTCCTAAATGAGCCTTCTCTCTCCAAACCCACAGTAGTAGCCATGGCTTGCAAAGAAGAAGCTTACCATGAGCATTCTCTCTACAATACTTGGTCCTCTCTCCATAGCTAGCAGGTCTGTACTCCTAAATGAGCCTTCTCTCTCCAAACCCACAGTAGTAGCCATGGCTTGCAAGGAAGAAGCTTACCAGGAGCATTCTCTCTACAATACTTGGTTCTCTCTCCAAACCCACAGTAGTAGCCATGACTTGCACAGAAGAACCTTTTCATGATGTATTCTCTCTCTATATTGCTTAGCAGCCATAGCTTGCACTAAAGAAGCTTCCCATGATGCATTGTCTCCTTTGCATTTTCGTCTCACCATTGCCAACCCTCTCTATGTTTCTTTGGCTCCCTTTCTGGCTTCTTTCTCTATCCACAATGTAGCTCTAGAGAAGCAACCCTCATCTCCATTCTTCCCATTATTTTTTGATACCATATCCTGCTCCTTCCACTCCTATTCAACCCAAGCTTACAAGCCTACTTTCTTGTAGATGGCACTACAAGACATCACCAATAAGCCTTCTAAGATCCGCCTTCAGGTTGATTTGGAGACAGAATACGCAACCCTACGCAGTAGGCATGTTGTACCCAATATTTCATACGATCAGCTTCGAATGCAAGGAGCAAAGGCCATTGATCTTTGGATTGATGGAAATCTTTATCCACCAGATCCAATATCTGGTGCCCCTCCACCATTTAAAAGCATTACAAGTTTTCTTAAGTTTGTTGGTGATGGTTTCAATGGGCTTCTTGGCTATTGTAGGAGATTACACATGTTGTGGCTAGATGAGGTAGCTGAAAAGAGGCAAATACAATTTGCCTTCGACCAGCTTCAAGCGGCATCGACTAAGCAGATCAATAGTTTGATGCAGAGGATTAAAGAGCTCTCAGAGGAGCTTGAGGTGCAGAAGAATAATCTAGCGGATCGTGTGCGCACAATAAATCAATTTACCGATAATTATGTTCGTCTTTAACACTCCACTCGTAATCTTCGGCGTCGTGTTCACCATTTCACTCATCTTCCCATTGGATATCACACAAGGCAAAGAAAACGTAAAGCTGTTGGGTTACTTTCTAAGACAGCAGGCGCATGCAAGAGGCGTAAACAAACAACCAGGTAAAATTTTTTGTAGGAATTATAGCAAGTTTGAGAAGCAATTAATGAATAAAGCATCTCTCATGGGTGACTCTTGCGATTGTAGGGCATGTGCAACAGCTATACTAGGATGTAACAACGCTGAGGACAATGTTAATGTCTCCCTTCTTCAGCATGTCCTTCAGGAGAAGGATATCATGGAAATGATAACAGGTTCTGGTAATGATAAGCTGCGGGAGACCCTTCGTCAACATTTCTTGAAGGAAATCAAAGAAATTGTCACACCCAAAGAGATGCTTGATATATGTGACTCAGCAGGTATTAGCCAGAAAGGTTACAGAGCAATGTACAGGTCAATCACTTTAGGGTTGCGAGCAAAGGGAGTTACGCAATCCTTGCTTCCAACACTTTATAGCTTACAGATGGCAAAGAAGTGTGCTAATGGTGATATTGCATCCATGTTTAATGGTGGGTACAAGTGGGTTGAGGATATTATGTCAATGCCAACAATCAAACCCTTTGAATACAATGCATATAACAATGTCTACATTAACATGGAAGTGCTACAAAAAGCAATGATTCAGTACTATGGCCTCACACTTGAAGAGACAGGTGGAAATGCCGTGTTTGTCTTGAAGCTGGATGAATGTCAAGTGGTTAAAGGTCCAAGATTGGAGCGTGTTAGTTTAACCTTGATGAGCCGAGCACTTAGAGGAAAGCCTTTAGAGACCCAAGAGTTGGATGCAACTGAAGACAGCAACAATAGGGGTCAAGGGCATAGGCAAGACTACTACGGCATTCATTCAGAGAAGAACATCTGATGGCAAGCAGCATGGGTCCTCCCAAAAGAGAACCATGATACCTTGAGGTGGTATTTTGAAAGGTCTGGCATTCAACATGTCGTCTCTTGTCAGGTCAATGATCAAAAGCTTGATGTTCCCGGAATAGGCTTCTTTAACATTGAATGGCACTTGGGTGGCAATCTAAAAACCTTAAAGTGTATGTTGGGTTGTAAAACAGGTGCGAATACTATATTCTCAAGTGTTTACTGTTGTCATTCCAAGACAGCACTAGACTCAAGAGTAAAAGGGAAACAACCTAGCAAAGGCAAAAGTCAAAAACAAGTGGGTGCAAAAAAAGCAATCGTTTTTGGTGCTGAACAGAGGAAAGGATCAAAGGTATGGCATAATGGTATATTAAGTTGTGACCAGAGCAAGCCACCTAGTCGTGACCAGGAGGACAATGCTTGGAACCCAATCTTGGACATTCCACTATGCCAAGTGCATGTGTGCACATTACATGCAAGACTCAGGATTTTGGATAAGCTATTGATGCTCCACATAAACTATGTCTGGAACATGGAGCCCGAAGATCGACGAGAAGAGTCAATACGTGCACTAGAGGGTGTACTTTCCTCTATGGGATTACATGCTGGAGCAGTGGTCTTGACAAAGGACAGAAAATTAAACCCTACACAAGACAACCCTAATAAAATTTACATGGGTGGATCAAAGGCAAGACACTTGCTATCAAACCACTTGGGTTCTCATAGCCACACTGACTTTGAAATTTGGAAGAAGATATGTGATGTTACAACATATCGAGGAAATGATGCCAGGCTTGGCCTAAAACGTACACATGTATGGGAGGTGTGTAATAAAATGGTCGATCTTCTAGAGCGACCTCACCTGGATGACCATGGTATTGAGGCACTTAAACAAGCCACTTGTAGATTTACAGAAGAAATGGTCGAGGCATCGGGAGAAACACACATTACTCACTACATGGTAATGTTATATTTCTTATGTCCTTGTAGTATGTTCTTCATACTGTTTGTTGACTTTTTGTAATTTTCTATGCAGCATATATTGTATGCACATGGGCCATACTTTCTCGATAGATATGGCTCTTTAGCACTTTGGAGCAATCAAGGCATGGAGAAATCACATTACCAAGCAAAGGCCGTGTATTTTAAGGGCACTCGCCATGGTGGTGGCAAAGTCAAGAGTAATGCGCTCCATGAAATGTTCAACTGGTTCTATCGCGTTCTGGTTGGCAAAAAAAGGCAGAAAAGTCACGGTAATTTGTCTCTTAGGCGTCAAATAATGAAAATTGTTAATGCAAGAAGAACTGAAGGATACAACAGATCAAATGCTAGGGAGAGACTACGGCAATGGGTAGCAAGCAAGCGTCAGTGTGGTTCCTCATGGGCTTAAACTCTCTGATTATAATCTTTTTGTGTTTTTAAATTTTCTAAAAGTTTTAAAAAATTATATTTATAGACATATTTAAGTCATTTTTCATTTATAGCCACCACATTTCAATTTCTTCTTTGTGCTCTACTCTCTCTTGCCCTCCCACTATCTCTTGCACTCGTATATACCTAGGCCATGCCAGAAGAACAGAAGCAAGACTTGCGGTTTTTCGATCAACTCGGCCCACTACCTGCAGCAAAAAGGATAAATCTACCTATAGTAACAGAGCAAGAGGCAAAGGAGATGAGAGAAGAAGAGCGCAGGAAGGAGGCCGAAGAAGCGCAACGCAGGAAGGAAGCTGAAGAAGCCGAGCCTAGTAGAGAAGCAGAAGAAGAGCAGCGTCGAAAAGAAGCCGAGGAAGGTCAAGGGCAACCACCGGAGATTGTTATTGAGGCCGACACCCTAGAACAGCTAGAGGTTATCTTACAAAACAGGGAGGTCGAGCTCTTGTCCTATGGCATCACGAAAGATACCATTGACAAAGAGTTTGCTCTTGTGAGGGCGGCTTGGGAGACAGAAATGCAAAAGAGACAGCAGCCCAAAGAGGACGCAAGGAGGGCAAGCCAAGCACAGCCACAAGCAGCCACAACATCCAGACGTCCAGTCAAGAAGTGTGGCAAAAGAATGGAGGGTAAGTTTCGGGACCAGCAAGAAGAGGAAGAGCGTGCACAAAAGAAAAAGAAGTTCAGGTCTGAACGACCACCGTGGGAGAATCAAAGACCACCACCGCCTCCACCAGTTACAAAGAAGAAGAGAAAATGGAGGCCAGGGACAGTCGCGCTACAAGAGATTAGGAAATATCAGAAAAGCACAGATCTTCTCATCCCCAAGGCACCATTCTCTCGACTGGTGAGAGAAACAATGGAAAAATTTACTGACAGGGTTGATCGCATACAGAGTACAGCTCTTGAAGCTCTTCAAGAAGCTGCTGAAGATATTGTAGTTTCTGTTTTTGAAGACTCAGTGCTGGCTATGGTACATGCCAAGAGAGTTACTTTGAAGCCTGTAGATATGTCCCTAGCCCTACGTCTACATTTAGAGCGTAGCCTTCTACCTCAATAGGCTAACCCACTTTGTAATTCTCCCTACAAAATTTTGTAATGTTCCCAAATTTCTTTGTAGCATTTTCACACATTAATGAAAGCTTTTTGAGTTGTGTTACATTCTTTGTTGAGTCCAATTTTTTTTGTATGCTCAGTGCCAATGAACATTTCATTAAAAAAATATAAAAGTACTATACACACAGGAAAAAACACACACAAACACACACACACACACATATATATACACACACATACATATATACACACATATATATATACATATACAAATATATATACATATACACATATATATATATATATGTACACACACACACACACATATATATATATATATTTATATATACAAAAAAGGTAGAGCCTATAAAGTCACCTAGAGACCCTTATAGAGGGCCTTATGAGCCTCAAGACCAAAAAAATCAAAAAAAAAATAAAAAAAAATGCCATGTGTGCTACGGCGCGTTAATCGCTAGTTTGACCAGGTCAAACTGTCGATTTCCGCGTCGTAGCGCACATGGCTTTTTTTTTGATATTTTTTGTCTGGTGAGGCTCATAAAGCCCTTTAGGTGCCCTAACAGCCCCAAAATCTTATATATTTATATAAGATATTATATATATTTATATATATCTTATAATAGCCCCAAAATCTTATAATATCTTATGTCTTATATATATATATATCCTATATATCTTTTATATATATATTTTATATATAAATCTTTCAATAGTCCCAGAATCTTATATATATATAGGTACACACACACACACTCATATATATATGTATATATATACATATATGTACATATATAAACATATATGTACATATATAAACATATATGTGAGTGTGTATACATCTATAAATACAACATTTTTTCGTACCGCTCTAACCCAATCTCGATTACTTTTTTAATCACAATCACATTTAAAATGAATCCTAAACAATATTTTCTATGAATACGAACAAAATCTTAAAATTGCAAGGCTTGAAATGGTATATCACAAGTACGCCAGGAAAAATCACAACTTACCATGCACAACAAAAAAATTTTATTAAACTTGGAAGAAAAGTTTGCATTACATCTTTTTAATAAGCTCTTGGAAGAGCTCAGGAGAGAGAGTTCTAGAAGCTGGTTTCTAGCCTAAGCTTTGGAATATATCACTCGGCTCATTGATTCCTTGAGCCTGAGAAAGGGCACAATGGCCTAAAACTGAGCCGAGATGCTTGCCCGTAAAGCAATACAAGGCAGCTTCCCTAGCTACCAAAATACATTTATTTATGTTCGAGGCTAAGGGGTTCTCCGACAAGACTGCACTAAGTGCTTTACATTTTAGGAGCTCGGCATAGGCGATCTCTGAATAGTCTAAATGAAAAACCCGCACTATGTCGGCTCTGAGGGCAGGTATGTAGTGCCAAAGAGATGCATCTCGACCCTCCGACTTTGGTCGCGTTCCTCCTACGCGCATAGCAAACTTGTCCACTTCAAAAGCAGTCTGTCAACATGTCAATATAGAAGTTAGAAAGCGTGAAATGATACAACTAAAAATAATTTGCTTTACAACTAAGAAGTTAGGACATACCTCAGTTGCATCGTCACTTGCAACTAGTTGCTCATTTGTCAAGTTTATGCTTCCTTGGTCTTGAGCATCGCCAGCAACCAAGGGCATGTGTGGTTCAAAGGCAGCTACGCTCTCATAGAATTGCACATCTTGCTTTATTTCAACGAGTGCTTTGGCCACTACATCTTCCAAGGAACTACTACCAATATCGTATGCAAGCGCTTTTGTGAGGTTGTCATCTTCAAAAGAGATTTTCACTTTTCCTTTGTCTTGACCCCCAACATTCACGGCAATAATAGACAGTGCCTCATCCTCGCGAAACCCGAGTGTCTTGGCAATGTCATCCAAAAATAAAAATTCTTTCCCATCAATAATGATTGGATGCAAAGCCATGATAACAAGGTCTGGGACCTCCTCAAGTACTTCATCCCCCTCTAGAACTAGGTCTGGAACCTCCTCGGGGACATTCTCTTGTAGAGCCACCAATGCCATTGAGGCCTCCCATTGTTCTGTAACATTCTCTTCCTTAGCATGGGCCTCTTGGACCTGCTCCATTAGCTTTACTTTGCCCTTTTCTTTTTCCTTGCCACTTTCTTTCGCCACACCCTCTTGTAACAGAAGGACCAACACCATGTCCCAGCTTAGGAAAGAAGTGCCGATGTTGCCCATTTGTAGATCCAAGAGTAAGCCTTCCTCCTCATTCCTGTAGTCCTTTTCTGTGAGGGATTTTAAAAACCTTGTTAGGCGAAATCTAAAATTCTTGTCTTCCCTGAATATGTACTTGATGAGGTCAACTGGAACCCATAGGCCCTCATCACCCTCAAACATGATGGAGTACGTGCTAATGTGTTCATCCATATACTGAATGACATCTGTAAAAGCATCCGCGTGTAGATGCATTGTTGCACGCACATCAATTGCTCCCTCAAACATAGAGACGATCTCATCAACCCTATGAAGTAACTCAAGCTTTCCTAGCTGTGCAATAAGTGCGTCAAGTAGAGGTGCCATGACTATGAGTGATTGCAAGAAATAGAGAGTGTGTGATACACAAAGGTGTGCGAAATTGAGAGCAAGTGTTAGGAGAGAACGATAATTGTCAATTGATAAAAATGAGTAAAGTATCGTTTATAAATGGGCGACCTTGTTATAAAAATTTTAAAAACTTTTAAATTTTTTAAGTACCAAAATTTTTTTTTAAAATGGTATGCGAAAGCAAGAACGTATCCTTCCATCGCAAGGTCATTTCTAATTTACTAGTGGCTCAAGCCACAGATGCTTGTGTGACCAACCTTACACTATCACAAAAAAATAAAACTTGCACAAGACAATTGAAAAACCTTAATAAGACAGTGAGGCAAAAAAATTGAAATTGTATTTACTTCAATTCAAGATTACATATCCAGTGGTTATTTGATAGCTACACAGCCAGGGAAAGTAATTTCTCTACAAAGAAAAGATCGTTCCTGCCTTTTGCGCACTACTCTACCATTGATTATAAAAGCAAAATCACCACTCAGTGAGAATCGAAGAACTAAGTAGTCGCGTAAGTTGGCAAGGGACCAGTCATCATTCACAGCAACATCTTCTACATCCCCACCTTGCATGGATATATGTAGCACACCCTGTTCTGTAGAGGTGTCGGAGTCTAATGCCTCCCATTCTCCATTTGTAAGCTTCCATCACCTGTAAGGAAACGCAATGGACAACTGTTGCATGGATATATGTAGCACACCCTGTTCTGTAGAGGTTGTGTCGGAGTCTAACGCCTCCCATTCTCCATTTGTAAGCTTCCATCACCTGTAAGGAAACGCAATGAACAACTGTTGCTTGGCAATATGGTAGCGCATCACAACCTTCTCAACTATTACTCCGCATCTGATGGTGTCTCCATTGTGTTGAACAACTTTTTTATCCCATGCAGGTGATAAGAAACAAGTCAGAGCTCTCTCCCCCTTTGCAATCCATAAAGTTGGGGTACGATGTGTGTCACTTGTACGGAACAGGTACACAAAGAGGTGTAGAGGTATGAAGTAGGATATGGTTGCTTTGTGAGATCCATATGTGCACTTCATATAGCATTTTGCACCTTGCTTTCGATCTGCAAACAAGCCATGGCCACTGAAGCATTGTCTGGAACTGGCCATTCAATAGATGTGAGAGTTGGCGTAAGTTTTGGAACTAATTTTCCAGTACCATTTACTGTCGTGGGAACCACATATGTATCCTCATAGAAGAAGATGTTTCGTGCAAGAAGTTGTGCAGCTGGACACCCTCCAAAGATTAAACTACCAAGATCCACATGGTATGCTTCAAAGGTTCCTGAAATTGCCTCCATAGGCTCCCACTCACTATAGTTTGAGGGAAAAATATCTACGCAGAGGAACCCAAGAACAATCAAAGCAGTGCTCAGTACCCCATTATTAGCACACAATTGATTTAAAAACAAGAATATAAAGTGGTGAAATAACTTACAATTTGTAGGAAATCGTTGACGTTGGTCATGGTCTGCTAGTTTCAGCTCTGTTGCCTTGTAAACATGTTGGACCTTGGCTAGCTTTTTTCCATCACGATCTTGTTTGAGCTCCAATATCCGCCCTTTCCAATGGTGACTTTGTATATCAACGTATCGCTTTGACACCTTGTGGGTTCCTCTTGTACTAGGCTGCATCGTAATCCAATTCCACTTCTCGTACTGTTTGATGTTCCAGTGTCCATCCTCATCTTGACCACTGCTACAAGAGAGAGATTGAATACTGATCGGAGGCCTTCGAACTCTAGAAGAAGACATCAGATGTATATATTAGGGAGATTATAAACCTTGATGGCAAAGGAAAATTGAATGGTGAGAAAAAAACTTAGACTAGGGAGATGTACAAAAGAGAAGGAGTTGTAGAGCAAGTTCCAAGGGCTTGGCTGTGCTATTACTGCACTTTGAAAGAGGATATTAGAGGGGGTGAGAGGAGACAATGAGTAAGATTATGAGAGCCAAAGCATTTGCAACTCAAGCTTCCATAGCTTGGCTCCACTGTTACACTCTGTAAAAGGAGGTTGGACAAGGTAGAAGGATGAAGTAAGGAAATGTAAGTGAGGATCAAACTTCCATAGCTTCTGAGAGGAGGTTGCAGATCAAGCTTCCATAGCTAAGCTCTGCTATTACACTCTGTAAAAGGAGGTTGGACAAGGAAGAAGGATGAAGTAAGGAAATGTAAGTGAGGATCAAACTTCCATAGCTTCTGAGAGGAGGTTGCAGATCAAGCTTCCATAGCTAAGCTCTGCTGTTACACTCTGTAAAAGGAGGTTGGACAAGGAAGAAGGATGAAGGAAGGAAATGTAAGTGAGGATCAAACTTCCATAGCTTCTGAGAGGAGGTTGCAGATCAAGCTTCCATAGCTATAGATCTAGGTTTCTAAGTGAAGAGAGAGGTAGATCAAGAGGTAGATAGCTAAAAGTAGTCTAGAGAGTGAAAAACGCCCTGCTATGAGAAAGGGGGAAGAGAGAGCATTTTGGAGGGAACGTGGGAGAGAGGGATAGTGAAAAGTGAAGGGGAATGTGCATTAAATGCATGGGAACTCGTTTTTGGGCCTCTATCACTTTAGAGACCTTACTTAATGATGGCTGCAGGCTGCAGCTATCCTTTTCTATAAAAAATAGGGGAAAAATTCATATACGTATAAAATTTTTGAGTTTTAGTTGATTTTAAAAATTAAAAAAGAGCCTATTTAGCCTATTATTCTAAGTTTGACCACTACCTTCTAGGCTCTTACAAACCATTGGTTTCAGTCCACATGTAATCTCCTTATTTGTCTATTTCTTAATCACCTCCATTAGGCAATGGCAAATTAAAGGTCCCAAAAAGACTCCATTGAGTTCCTAATGCAAGGCAACAGAGCTGAAACTAGCAGACCATGACCAACGTCAACGATTTCCTGCAAATTATAAGTTATTTCACCACTTTATATTCTTGTTTTTAAATCAATTGTGTGCTAATAATGGTATACTGAGCACTGCTTTGATTGTTCTTGGGTTCCTCTGCGTAGATATTTTTCCCTCAAACTATAGTGAGTGGGAGCCTATGGAGGCAATTTCAGGAACCTTTGAAGCATACCATGTGGAGCTTGGTAGTTTAATCTTTGGAGGGTGTCCAGCTGCACAACTTCTTGCACGAAACATCTTCTTCTATGAGGATACATATGTGGTTCCCACGACAGTAAATGGTACTGGAAAATTAGTTCCAAAATCTACGCCAACTCTCACATCTATTGAATGGCCAATTCCATACAATGCTTCAGTGGCCATGGCTTGTTTGCAGATCGAAATCAAGGTGCAAAATGCTATGAAGTGCACATATGGATCTCACAAAGCAACCATAACCTGCTTCATACCTCTACACCTCTTTGTGTACCTGTTCCGTACAAGTGACACACATCGTACCCCAACTTTATGGATTGCAAAGGGGGAGAGAGCTCTGACTTGTTTCTTATCACCTGCATGGGATAAAAAAGTTGTTCAACACAATGGAGACACCATCAGATGTGGAGTAATAGTTGAGAAGGTTGTGATGCGCTACCATATTGCCAAGCAACAGTTGTCCATTGCGTTTCCTTACAGGCGATGGAAGCTTACAAATGGAGAATGGGAGGTGTTAGACTCCGACACAACCTCTATAGAACAGGGTGTGCTACATATATCCATGCAAGGTGGGGATGTAGAAGATGTTGCTGTGAATGATGACTGGTCCCTTGCCAATTTACGTGACTATTTAGTTCTTCGATTCTCACTGAGTGGTGATTTTGCTTTGATAATCAATGGTAGAGTAGTGCGCAAAAGGCAGGAACGATCTTTTCTTTGTAGAGAAATTACTTTCCCTGGCTGTGTAGCTATCAAATAACCACTGGATATGTAATCTTGAATTGAAGTAAATACAATTTCAATTTTTTTGCCTCACTGTCTTATTAAGGTTTTTCAATTGTCTTGTGCAAGTTTTATTTTTTTGTGATAGTGTAAGGTTGGTCACACAAGCATCTGTGGCTTGAGCCACTAGTAAATTAGAAATGACCTTGCGATGGAAGGATACGTTCTTGCTTTCGCATACCATTTTTTAAAAATTTTTTGGTACTTAAAAATTTTAAAAGTTTTTAAAAATTTTATAACAAGGTCGCCCATTTATAAACGATACTTTACTCATTTTCATCAATTGACAATTATCGTTCTCTCCTAACACTTGCTCTCAATTTCGCACACCTTTTTGTATCACACACTCTCTATTTCTTGCAATCACTCATAGTCATGGCACCTCTACTTGACGCACTTATTGCACAGCTAGGAAAGCTTGAGTTACTTCATAGGGTTGATAAGATCGTCTCTATGTTTGAGGGAGCAATTGATGTGCATGCAACAATGCATCTACACGCGGATGCTTTTACAGATGTCATTCAGTATATGGATGAACACATCAGCACGTACTCCATCATGTTTGAGGGTGATGAGGGCCTATGGGTTCCAGTTGACCTCATCAAGTACATATTCAGGGAAGACAAGAATTTTAGATTTCGCCTATCAAGGTTTTTAAAATCCCTCACAGAAAAGGACTATAGGAATGAGGAGGAAGACTTACTCTTGGATCTACAAATGGGCAACATCGGCACTTCTTTCCTGAGCTGGGACATGGTTTTGGTCCTTCTGGTTACAAGAGGGTGTGGCGAAGGAAAGTGGCGAGGAAAAAGAAAAGGGCAAAGTAAAGCTAATGGAGCAGGTCCAAGAGGCCCATGCTGAGGAAGAGAATGTTACAGAACAATGGGAGGCCTCAATGGCATTGGTGGCTCTACAAGAGAATGTCCCCGAGGAGGTCCCGGACCTAGTTCTAGAGGGGGATGAAGTACTTGAGGAGGTCCCAGAACTTGTTATCATGTCTTTGCATCCAATCATTATTGATGGGAAAGAATTTTTGTTTTTGGATGACATTGCCAAGACACTCGGGTTTCGCGAGGATGAGGCACTGTCTATTATTGCCGTGAATGCTGGGGGTCAAGACAAAGGGAAAGTGAAAATCTCTTTTGAAGATGACAACCTCACAAAAGCGCTTGCATACGATATTGGTAGCAGTTCCTTGGAAGATGTAGTAGCCAAAGCGCTCGTTGAAATAAAGCAAGATGTGCAATTCTATGAAAGCGTAGCTACCTTTGAACCACACATGCCCTTGGTTGCTGGCGATGCTCAAGACCAAGGAAGCATAAACTTGACAAATGAGCAACTAGTTGCAAGTGACGATGCAACTGAGGTATGTCCTAACTTCTTAGTTGTAAAGCAAATTATTTTTAGTTGTATCATTTCACGCTTCCTAACTTCCTAACTTCTATATTTTTAGTTGTATCATTTCACGCTTCCTAACTTCTATATTGACATGTTGAAAGACTGCTTTTGAAGTGGACAAGTTTGCTATGCGCGTAGAAGGAACGCGGCCAAAGTCAGACATTAGGAAATTTTTGAGCTCATTTTGGGGCCCTGTAAGGAAGTTTGACCGGAATATTCCCTCCAAAAAGGGGCACTGGATAAAATTTTTGCAAACGAACTCCAAATTTGTCGGACCTCACATATTTAGATTCTACTCTTCAAAAGCTATCCATTGATATATAACACGATAGGGTTCGGAGAAGGGACAAGATAGATACCTAGAAGATTCCTTTTTGCCTAGGAATCTTCTACGTAACAATCTTCTACGTGTTATATATCAATGGATAGCTTGTTACGTAGAAGATTCCTAGGCAAAAGGGAATCTTCTAGGTATCTATCTTGTCCCTTCTCCGAACCCTATCGTGTTATATATCAATGGATAGCTTTTGAAGAGTAGAATCTAAATATGTGAGGTCCGACAAATTTGGAGTTCGTTTGCAAAAATTTTATCCAGTGCCCCTTTTTGGAGAGAATATTCCGGTCAAACTTCCTTACAGGGCCCCAAAATGAGCTCAAAAATTTCCTAATGGGGTCGAGATGCATCTCTTTGGCACTACATACCTGCCCTCAGAGCCGACATAGTGCGGGTTTTTCATTTAGACTATTCAGAGATTGCCTATGCCGAGCTCCTAAAATGTAAAGCACTTAGTGCAGTCTTGTCGGAGAACCCCTTAGCCTCGAACATAAATAAATGTATTTTGGTAGCTAGGGAAGCTGCCTTGTATTGCTTTACGGGCAAGCATCCCGGCTCAGTTTTAGGCCATTGTGCCCTTTCTCAAGCTCAAGGAATCAATGAGCCGAGTGATATATTCCAAAGCTTAGACCAGAAACCAGCCTCTAGAACTCTCTCTCCTGAGCTCTTCCAAGAGCTTATTAAAAAGATGTAATGCAAACTTCTCTTCCAAGTTTAATAAAATTTTTTTGTTGTGCATTGTAAGTTGTGATTTTTCCTAGCGTACTTGTGATATACCATTTCAAGCCTCGCAATTTTAAGATTTTGTTCATGTGTTCATAGAAAATATTGTTTAGGATTCATTTTAAATGTGATTGTGATTAAAAAAAGTAATCGAGATTGGGTTAGAGCGGTACAAAAAAATGTTGTATTTATAGATATATACACACTCACATATATGTATATATATGTACATATATGTATATATATACATATATATGTGTGTGTATGTGTGTGTACCTATATATATATATAAGATTCTAGGGCTATTGAAAGATATATATATATATATAATATATATATATATAAGATATATAGGATATATATATATATATATATAAGACATAAGATATTATAAGATTTTGGGGCTATTATAAGATATATATAAATATATATAATATCTTATATAAATATATAAGATTTTGGGGCTGTTAGGGCACCTAAAGGGCCTTATGAGTCTCACCAGACCAAAAATATATTTTAAAAAAAATGCCACATCTGCTACGGTGCGGAAATCGACATTTTGACCTGGTCAAACTAGCGATTAACGCGCCGTAGCGCACATGGTATTTTTTTTATTTTATTTTTTTTGATTTTTTTGGTCTTAAGGCTCATAAGGCCCTCTATAAGGGTCTCTAGGTGACTTTATAGGCTCTATCTTTTTTGTATATATAAATATATATATATATATATATGTGTGTGTGTGTGTGTATATATATATATATATATGTGTATATGTATATATATTTGTATATGTATATATATATGTGTGTATATATGTATGTGTGTGTATATGTGTGTGTGTGTGTGTGTGTGTGTGTTTGTGTGTGTTTTTTCCTGTGTGTATAGTGCTTTTATATTTTTTTAATGAAATGTTCATTGGCACTGAGCATACAAAAAAAAATGGACTCAACAAAGAATGTAACATAACTCAAAAAGCTTTCATTAATGTGTGAAAATGCTACAAAGGAATTTGGGAACGTTACAAAATTTTGTAGGGAGAATTACAAAGTGGGTTAGCCTATTGAGGTAGAAGGCTACGCTCTAAACGTAGACGTAGGGCTAGGGACATATCTACAGGCTTCAAAGTAACTCTCTTGGCATGTACCATAGCCAGCACTGAGTCTTCAAAAACAGAAACTACAATATCTTTAGCAGCTTCTTGAAGAGCTTCAAGAGCTGTGCTCTGTATGCGGTCAACCCTGTCAGTAAATTTTTCCATTGACCTTGCTAAACCTGCTAATGATGACCTGAAAACCAATCTCCTTTTTCCCATTAGTATGCACAGTCAGTGTGGCTATGAGAACCCAAGTGGTTTGATAGCAAGTGTCTTGCCTTTGATCCACCCATGCAAATTTTATTAGGGTTGTCTTGTGTAGGGTTTGATTTTCTGTCCTTTGTCAAGACCACTGCTCCAGCATGTAATCCCATAGAGAAAAGTACACCCTCTAGTGCACATATTGACTCTTCTCGTCGATCTTTGGGCTCCATGTTCCAGACATAGTTTATGTGGAGCATCAATAGCTTATCCAAAATCCTGAGTCTTGCATGTAATGTGCACACATGCACTTGACATAGTGGAATGTCCAAGATTGGGTTCCAAGCATTGTCCTCCTGGTCAGACTAGGTGGCTTGCTCTGGTCACAACTTAATATGCCATTATGCCATACCTTTGATCCTTTCCTCTGTTCAGCACCAAAAACGATTGCTTTTTTTGCACCCACCTGTTTTTGACTTTTACCTTTGCTAGGTTGTTTCCCTTTTACTCTTGAGTCTACTGCTATCTTGGAATGACAACAGTAAACACATGAGAATATAGTATTCGCACCTGTTTTACAACCCAACATACACTTTTAAGGTTTTTAGATCGCCACCCAAGTGCCATTCAATGTTAAAGCAGCCTATCCCGGGAACATCAAGCTTTTGACCATTGACCTGACAAGAGATGACATGTTGAATGCCAGACCATTCAAAATACCACCTCAAGGTATCATGGTTCTCTTTTGGGAGGACCCATGCTGCTTGCCACCAGATGTTCTTCTCTGATTGAATGCCGTAGTAGTCTTGCTTATGCCCTTGACCCCTATTGTTGCTGTCTTCAGTTGCATCCAACTCTTGGGTCTCTAAAGGCTTTCCTCTAAGTGCTCGGCTCATCAAGGTTAAACTAACACGCTCCAGTCTTTGACCTTTAACCACTTGACATTCATCCAGCTTCAAGACAAACACGGCATTTCCACCTGTCTCTTCAAGTGTGAGGCCATAGTACTGAATCATTGCTTTTTGTAGCACTTCCATGTCAATGTAGACATTGTTATATACATTGTATTCAAAGGGTTTGATTGTTGGCATTGGCATAATATCCTCAACCCACTTGTACCCACCATTAAACATGGATGCAATATCACCATTAGCACACTTCTTTGCCATCTGTAAGCTATAAAGTGTTAGAAGCAAGGATTGCGTAACTCCCTTTGCTCGCAACCCTAAAGTGATTGACCTGTACATTGCTCTATAACCTTTCTGGCTAATACCTGCTGAGTCACATATATCAAGCATCTCTTTGGGTGTGACAATTTCTTTGATTTCCTTCAAGAAATGTTGACGAAGGGTCTCCCGCAGCTTATCATTACCAGAACCTGTTATCATTTCCATGATATCCTTCTCCTGAAGGACATGCTGAAGAAGGGAGACATTAACATTGTCCTCAGCGTTGTTACATCCTAGTATAGCTGTTGCACATGCCCTACAATCGCAAGAGTCACCCATGAGAGATGCTTTATTCATTAATTGCTTCTCAAAGTTGCTATAATTCCTACAAAAAATTTTACCTGGTTGTTTGTTTACGCCTCTTGCATGCGCCTGCTGTCTTAGAAAGTAACCCAACAGCTTTACGTTTTCTTTGCCTCTTGCGTGATATCCAATGGGAAGGCGAGTGAAATGGTGAACACAACGCCGAAGATTACGAGTGGAGTGTTGAAGACGAACATAATTATTGGTAAATTGATTTATTGTGCGCACACGATCCGCTAGATTATTCTTCTACACCTCAAGCTCCTCTGAGAGCTCTTTAATCCTCTGCATCAAACTATTGATCTGCTTAGTCGATGCCGCTTGAAGCTGGTCGAAGGCAAATTGTGTTTGCCTCTTTTCAGCTGCCTCATCTAGCCACAACATGTGTAATCTCCTACAATAGCCAAGAAGCCCATTGAAACCATCACCAACAAACTTAAAAAAACTTGTAATGCTTTTGAATGGTGAAGGGGCACCAGATATTGGATCTGGTGGATAAAGATTTCCATCAATCCAAAGATCAATGGCCTTTGCTCCTTGCATTCGAAGCTGATCGTATGAAATATTGGGTGCAACATGCCTACTGCGTAGGGTTGCGTATTCTGTCTCCAAATCAACCTGAAGGCGGATCTTAGAAGGCTTATTGGTGATGTCTTGTAGTGCCATCTACAAGAAAGTAGGCTTGTAAGCTTGGGTTGAATAGGAGTGGAAGGAGCAGGATATGGTATCAAAAAATAATGGGAAGAATGGAGATGAGGGTTGCTTCTCTAGAGCTGCATTGTGGATAGAGAAAGAAGCCAGAAAGGGAGCCAAAGAAACATAGAGAGGGTTGGCAATGGTGAGACGAAAATGCAAAGGAGACAATGCATCATGGGAAGCTTCTTTAGTGCAAGCTATGGCTGCTAAGCAATATAGAGAGAGAATACATCATGAAAAGGTTCTTCTGTGCAAGTCATGGCTACTACTGTGGGTTTGGAGAGAGAACCAAGTATTGTAGAGAGAATGCTCCTGGTAAGCTTCTTCCTTGCAAGCCATGGCTACTACTGTGGGTTTGGAGAGAGAAGGCTCATTTAGGAGTACAGACCTGCTAGCTATGGAGAGAGGACCAAGTATTGTAGAGAGAATGCTCATGGTAAGCTTCTTCCTTGCAAGCCATGGCTACTACTGTGGGTTTGGAGAGAGAAGGCTCATTTAGGAGTACAGATCTGCTAGCTATGGCTTTTGGAGTAGAGAAAGACGCTTTTTTCATGGAGAAGGAGTGCAGGGCGTTTTAGAGAGAGGATTTAGAGAGAGAAAGAGATCTGGTGCACACACAAAAAAGGGGGGAAGAAAGTGACAAATTTTTAGAATGTTTGGAGTTCGAAAAGGTAGAGAAGGCTATGATAACTGACTGACAGCCCATTACAAAGCTTTAAAGTCACCTAGGTGGCCAGATCTAAGAATATCTCCTTTTTTTCATTTTTTTTTGTTTTTGTGAAAAATCAAATATATGCTTTTAGGACTAGGCCTCTAGGCTTGGTCAAAGATGGAATAGCATTTTAAGCATTTCACTAAACGTCCAAATTAAAGGGACCAAGAAGACTCCATTGAGTTCCTAATGAAATGCTTTCTTGAATTATGACAAAATTCAGCAAGGTAAAGCCATTCATCCTATGATGCTTGCATGTCATGACAATAGTGCCTCCGTTTGCCCATCCATTTGAGGATGATAGGCTGTAGAAGGAGTGATTTGAGTCCCCAAGTTCTCATACAATGTCCTCCAAAAAGTGCCCATGAACTTGGTAACTCTATCACAAACTATGTTGAGTAGCAAACCATGTATTTTGAATACATGCTCCATAAATTGCTTGGCAATGTGAGAGGCCCCATAAGTAGTCTTCGAAGCAATAAAATGAGCTGATTTGGTGAGTCTATCCACCACCACAAATACTTGATCCCATCCATGCTTCGTCTTTGAAGTCCATGGAAATGTGAGTCCATTTTCCATCCAGAATAGGCAAAGGATGAAGTAAACCACTTGGTAATTGGTGACTATCCTGATTCCTTTGGCATGACACACATTCCAAAACAAACTTCTTGACATCCCTCCACATGCCTTTCCAATAGAAGCTTTTGCTCACTTTGTCAAATGGAAGTTCAAAGGGTCTGGCCGAGCCAGAGCAAGCTCCGTCTAGTGGAGCCGGGGTGTCTAGAGAAGAAAGTGGTGGACGAGGGCCCGAGTGGGTCGGGCAGAGCAGCAAGAGATTCTGATCCCCCTTTAAAGTTCTTTTGTTTCTTTATTTTCTTTAAGAACACCAAGATGACCCGAAAGCGATGAAGAATGCATCTCATGAAGCACCTTGGGAATGTATGATGAGGTTGGAACCAAATTCACCTTATCCTTAAGCCATAGTAGACCATTCCGAAGCTTATAATGAGGAAATTTTTCACCATCTCCTTGCTGTAATTTTCTGTAAATATGGGCAGCACTCTCATTGACAAGATACTCCTCTTGTATCCCTTTTATCCATTCACTATACACTTCCATAATTGATGTCAATGTGCAAGCCCACATTCTAGACAATGCGTCCGCTACTACATTGTCCTTTCCCGGAGTATAGGATATCTCAAAGTCATATCCTTGAAACGTAGCCAACCATCTCTTTTGCTTGGGAGAAAGATTGGGTTAAGAGAGGAAAAATTTTAGCACCCTATGATCACTTCTCACCTTGAAATGAGCACCATGAAGATAGTGATGCCATTTCTTGATTGCATGAAGTATAGCCAACATCTCTTGTTCATACACATGCAATTCCATCTCCTTCTCGGAAAGCTTCCTACTCTCAAATGCAATGACACCATGCTCTTGATACAAAACTGCCCCAAGACCTCTTCCACTTGCATCCGCTCTCACATAGAATGTCTTTGAGAAATCCGGACAAACAAGAATAGGAGTTGATGTAAGTAAAGCCTTGAGCTCATTGAAACTCTTGTCGACAATGGCATCCTAAAAGAAAGCTTCCCTCTTAAGTAGATCGGTAAGAGGTGCTGCAATTGATGCATAGTGCTCCATAAATCTTCTATAGAAAGAAGATAGACCCAAAAATCCTCTCAATTGAGTTGTATTAGTAGGGGTTGGCCATTCTTTGACACATGCCACCTTCTTTGGATCAGCCCTAATGCCATTTTCTCCCACCAAGTGTCCAAGGTATTCAACCTCATTCATCATGAAAGTGCACTTGGTCTCCTTTGCAAACAATCTATGCTCTCTCATGACCTCAAAAACTTGCTTCACATGTACCAAATGCTCTTCTTTGCTCTTGCTATAGATCAATATGTCATCAAAGAATGCGAGTACAAATTTGAACAAGAAAGGAGCCAACACCCTATTCATGAGTGCTTGGAAAGTGGTCGGGGCATTCGTGAGACCAAAAGGCATAACCATGAAATGAAACAATCCTGTTTCGGTCCTAAATGCCGTCTTCTCTTCATCACCCTCCTTCATCCTTATTTGATGGTATCCCGATCTCAAGTCAATCTTGGTGAATAACTTTGCCCCTTTTAACTCATCAAGAAGATCATCGATGCGAGGTATGGGGTATCTATTCTTGATGGTTACCTTATTCAAATCACGGTAATCTATGCACATACGAAAGGAACCATCCTTCTTCTTCACCAATAGAACGGGAGATGCAAACGGAGATTGTGAGGGTTGAATGAGACCCATGGAAAGCAATTCTTGCACTTGCTTTGCCACTTCTTCCCTTTCCACCTTTGACAACTGGTAAGGAGGTTTGTTCACAACCTTTTCTTTTGGCTCAAGTACAATGGCATGGTTGATTTCCCTCTTTGGTGGAAAACTCTTTGGCACTTGGAAAATGTCCTCATAATCCTTGAGAAGAGTTGCCATATCCTTGTCTATGTGCTGTCCATTTCTATCCATCCCTTCTTGAGTGACATGCAAAACATAGACTGTACCAAGAGTTTTGAGTTCCTTCTTGAGTCTCTTTGGAGTGATCAAAGAAAGCTCTTTTGGTGTATTTCCAGCCAATACCACAAGCTGTCCATCATGTGAAAAGCTCATAACACCTTGTTGAAGGTTCATGTGAAAATCACCAAGAGAAGCCAGCCAATCATATCCCATAATCACATCAATGGGCCCCATGTCCAATACTACCAAGTCACCTTCCCAAGCATATGAAGAGGATAAACTCACTCTTGTTGAAGGGCAAAACGAATTGGCTTTTTCATTCACTCCATTTGCTACTTGTACTTGGAAGGTTATGGGTAGCTCTGTCGGAGGTAGCTTGAGAGAGTTGAGGGATTTGGAGTTAACAAAACTATGAGTACTCCCTGAATCCACCAAGATGTGTGCAACTCTCCCATTAATGGTGCCCACTAACCTCAAGGTGTTCGGAGGACTCTTGCAACCCGCCAAAAGCTCTTGTGAAATGGAACATACATGGGCTGCATTTTCTGCATTTCTTGCATCTTTTAGCATATTGTCCCTCAAGATGCATGCATGATCCCTTCCACCAGGGTCGAAAGGAAACTCATCCTCTTCTTTGACAAAAGAATGACCCTCCAAGTCTTCTTCATGTGTCTCCTCGCCTGCAATCTTCAAACTCTTCCACATCATGAGATGACTTGGAATCTTCATCCTCATCCATAATGATCATAGTAGCCACCACTTTCTTTGATTTGCAAATGTGCCCGGGTGACCACTTCTAATTTCACAAAGATATAACATTATAGTCTCTTAACTGACTGCAAACAGACTCAAATATGACTGTACAAACTGAATTGTCTTAGTTGAGATAGACTTCGTCTCCTCTACATCCTCTAAATCAGTTCAATTCAATTGAATCGAAATTCCTCTACATCCTCTAAATCAATTTAATTCAATTTAATCAAACTTCCTCTCCTCTGCATCCTCTGACAATTTTAGACCCTCAAAACACTCAAACCTCACAAGGCTCCCAACACTATGGACTCTCAACTAATTATGACTTACTCACAATGGACTTAGAATCACCATTCAACCCACTAACCAATCTATCTAACTACTACTGACAGTCCCCTGACTATTAGGCCTAACTTAAAACCACAACCCTTCAACTCAGATAAACCAATCCTAGCCCTCTATACCTTAATCTGACTACATTTAATGCTCAGTTGACCTTATCTGACTCTGTATCCTCTCATATGACGTTGATTGAGTTAGCTCTAACTCAACATCAGCTCCCCAGACATCAGATTGACATACACAAGTGTGTTATCTCCATAAACTCAATCAAAGTAGCACATTCACCCCACAACTAAAACATCAAATCCAAAAACTTTGCATCCATTCAAAGCAGATACAAACCAAACTCTCCGACTTCTTCAAATAGACAAAAAAACACATCAGTATCTTAACATCCTTGAGACATGGGCCAAAACATACAAGAAGAAAACACCAAACACCTTCAGGATCCTCTATAGATAGACTCCATCAATAATTCTCCACTAAACCATCTTCTCACTCACAACCTCAAACCTCACTAAAACCAGTATCACATATAGTATGTCTTTCTCAAACACACACAAGCTTCATCTGACAGACAACAGCTATAGTTGAGCTAGTTTTAGACTGAGCCAAGTCTCTAATAGAGATGCCACACAGAGATACTAGGGTGACAACTTCCTAGTTGATTCTCTGGTCCTCATCACACCCTCTGCTCTCACTTAACCAGTTCCACTCCCGCTGTGCTGATCTTCACTCTGCAACCTTCAAAATTTGTAAGATCTTGTGTCTACAGGTAACCTCCTCTCGGTAGTCCCTCTCTCAATCCCCTTCTCTTTTTTTAAAAAAAACTTCTCCATTTCTCCCCTTCATCAACCCGTAGCCGCCTCATTTCTTCCATAAAGTTGCATCGCCCGATTCCTTCGATTGCCCATAATCTTTCCTTTTTTCTTCATGACTATGAATTTCCACTAGGTTGCCATGTGTTTCTTTTACCATTAGGATCCACTTCACACCATCTTATGTACATTACATCTACCTATACATCACATTTGAACTCGGCTCCAGATTCCTCTCACAACGTTACACTCAACTCTTCCAAATGGTGCAGGAAAAACTAAAGGAGAAGAACCTTCAAGCCTCTTTGCTACCAAATCCATCATTATTAAGGCAAGTTTAATAAAGGATAAATAATAAAGTTATGGGTCTACTAGGGGAGCACTTTGCACTTTCACATTAGAGACACTTCTGCCGGTAAGAAGAAAAGGCTTAAATTTTGAGTTCAATAATATCTTCTTTGATCCAGTGACTTTGCAAAGAGCTATGATAAATTTTGATGAGCTTTCCCATGAAGAGGCCAATGGAGTTGAAAAGTTTTTATTAAGGTATATGAGAGTGATATTCTAAGATACAAAAAGCTAGAAAGGGTCTCCATAATTCTGATGAACAGAGCTCTTGTACCACAAAGACCTAGTGTGGGAGGTAGATCATCTATAAAGAAGGATTGAAGGCATTTTAGTGTTCAATTAAAGCAACATATTTGGTGGCTTGGGTCATTTGAGGTGGATTCTAAGGATTTCAAACATACATCATTTGATTTTTCATCACACAACTAGACCTAAAGTCATCAAAGCTCAACAAGCAAAAGAATAAATAAATGATTAAGGCTTTGGGGAGTACAAAGTGGAGTGGCATATGGCAGGGGATTTGAAGACATTAAAATGCATGTTTGATATATCAAAGGGATCAAATGCTAGAAGTCCTTGTCTCTTTATTATATGTGTCCAACTAAAGAATGCAACTCTGCAAATTGGAATAAGACCCCTGGTAGACATGCTAAGGATAAAGGATTCTAAGCAATCCTTGACATCCCTCTCACATATATTCATACTTGCACTTTGCGTGCTTTATGTCTCATTATAGAGAAGCTTGTGCATTTCTAAATAGTCTTTGCTTGGAAGCTTAAACCCTAATGAGACAAGAGGAAATCAAGAAAGTTGAGAAGGTCCAATCACAAATTGGTCTTCAAGGTGGCAATGTAGTAATTGAAACATACCTACAAAAGTCAGGCAATGGAAATGCCATTCCAATAAAACCTCCATTGGTGGAGTAAAGGCAAGTCAATTCCTAGGGTTCCATGGCACATTGCAAACAATAAAATCCTAAAGGGGGTGGTTGTAGGGACTTGAAAGCTCTTAAAGAGGAGTTGACCTTGCTGCTTAGGGAAGTAAATCTAAAGAGATTTCTTGTGAGCTGATTTCTCCCTATACTGACATTGGCAATAGGGAGGATTACTTGACCTTGGGGACAAGAAGTGTGTCATGATCCTTAAGGACAAGGGCAAGGAAATGAATGACACTATTCTTCTTTGCTAGTTTAAAGTAAGTGAGATTCTATATTCCTCTTACACTCCTAAAAACAACTAGTAAAATAATCTCTTTTCTCTTGTCTCTATAGGCTCATAATACATGAATTCTTAGAGAATATACAAAAGAAGGTGGAGGTTATAGATCCCTCCATTTTGAGAAATTTGACCGCTATACAAAAAATAGTAGCGAAGAATCCATGGAAGAAGGATTAAGGTTCTCTAGATTTCGAGAGGAAGGGAAACCAGCTTCTCCTATGAATTCTAGTGGAATCTTTGATATGTCTAGGGGATTTTTTGGTCTCCAACACGGCACAGAAGATGAAGTGCAATCTGTGGGCGCATGGGCCCATTAACAATTGTGGGACATGGTCCAAAACTGGACTTACCAACATATACATCCCTAACGTCTGGACCCAGGAACACTAACCCTTTGAGACCTAGTGGAATGACTCCTAGGGTCAAGCGAGACAAGGAAAATGCTGCCAAGACGGGTTAAATCTTCTTTCCCACATTCAAGGAATTAGAAGTTAACATAAAGATGGTAGAAGCACAACGTCAAATGTGACTTCTGCACAGCGTCGAGTGTGACTTCTGAGCTTACAAAGGTAAGAGCTCGATACGTGAAGAATGATGGTGGAACAGAGGGAAATCGGTACTTTGAATCTGTTATGGCCACGTGACAAGGAAATAGAAACATCTAGAGTAGCCATGGATAACATGGGGATGGGAATGGGAATGGCAAAAGGAGGAATACTAGCCCTAGAACCCATAAATGACGAGCCCAAGGCTGAGAAAGACCTTGAATTGCACGAAGAAGTGGACAATCTACCTATGGCATCTACTTGAGGAGAAAATCGTCTCTACACAAGAGAGGAGATAAATGAAATGATCAATAATCCCACTTTCATGGAACTTTTAATTCAACAAAGGCAAGCTGAGGTCGCTAATGATGAGCCAAGTGATGAAGAATTGCCCAGACCCAGCCACCCATAGACCTGGACTGGATAGATGGAACTACATAAGTAGAGGACGAGGTCTAGGTAGGTGGGGTAGCTCCTCGGAGGCCAATAATAGATCCCCACATAGATCTTAATTCAGCCACAAGGGCGGATTTATTGAATATGGCCATAGAAATGGGTAGAGGCATAGTAAGGGAACTAGGCACAACCCTTGAATCTAGACCATGTCAGATGAAGCCACACATTATTTCAAAACTCATGCAGAAATTCTTAGGAGATGGGGACCTGATCCAACACATAGAGATCTTTGAGTCAACATGTGAAACATGTGGGCCGGTGAGCGATTGACTACGATACATGCCTTTTCTCTAACTTTAGAAGGAAAAGCTCACCAATGGTATCGAACCTTAAACCCTTAAGATGGAGTCAATTTCACATGGCTTAAGAATGTGTTCATACCAAGCTTTGCTCTTGAAGATAGGTGGAGTCCTGTGGCTCAACTCCATAACATAAAGCAAAAAGAAAATGAATCCATGCGGGATTATGTTTCTTAGCTCAACTCCATAAAGCAAAAAGAAAATGAATCCATGCGGGATTATGTTTCTTAGCTCAAGCACCTAAACACAAGATGCAAAGTGAGGGAAAGGCTGATTGATGAGTTATTGCTCTGCTTCCAGAGAGGAGTCTAAGATCATAAGATGCATGATTATCTGGTGTTAGCTTGACTGACTACTTTGGATACGTGATGTAAGTTGGCCATTGAATATGAAGATAACATGCTTAAGTTGCCGTATCCAGAAGATGCCAAGGGAGCTTCTCATGATGCAGCTTCGGTGGTAGCAGCATCACGAGTCTCTAGGCATCAAGACGCAGGATCAAAGAACAAGCAAGTTGGAAACATGATAGTTGAAGAACTTAACATTGCCATTTTGGAAAAGTTAAGTCAGGCATGGGAGATAAGTATCAGAAAATGCTCATCTCTACCCACGGAGAGACTTGATTTGGTGCTCAATTTGTAGAAAAAATCATGCGAGCATTGAATGCCCTTATCTAAGATCGAGGCAGTTACTTTATTATGCTCATTGTGAAAGACTAGGAAACCATGATATTGCCATGTGCATATACTCAAGGTCCAACCTTTAGCACAATTTCCAGCACCTACTAGCACCACCATTGCAATCCAATATGGTTGCAGGGCAGCCGAATATGTCCTACTTACCAAGAGGAATGTTTAGGATGCAGGACATGTTGCCATTACTACCACCTATCTACCACCATAGCCACCATAGGCCAAGATCAACTAGGTGTTGATTGAAGAAGTTATGCGCAAAATAGAAGTGAATAACGACTACTACGAGGAACCAACTGAGATTACATTGGAGTATTATGTCTTACAAAATAGCACGCTAGTACTTGTGTTTCAAACCACAATATAGTGGAAGGGAAAGACATAAACTCGACTATGAGAAGGGGACCCATGCAGTTTTATCATTGTAATGGACCTCATCGAGTAGTGGAGTGTCCTCTTAAAAATGTGGTGGCTAACGCTAGTCAAACTCAGCCGATAGGAGCGCAGGTCAATATGATGTGCCTTCCTCTGTTGGCCTTGGTGCATGAGATGTTTCCAAATCCCTAGACACCCCCTTTTGCCCACTCTTTCATGTGTTAAGTGTGGTGTTGATCATTTGATAAAGGACTACCCATATCGCGCTAATGTCAATGCCTCTACATCTAACCATGCCACCATTAGGACTATAAGTGTGCAACTTCGAAATATCACACCAGTAAATGTCGTGACTTAAGAGAATGTGGGGGAGAGGGAGAGCTTCAAACACTAGCAACCAAACACACACACACAAGAGAGAGAAAGACACAAGAGAGAGATGGGTAGTTGAATTTTCTTCTATCTTCTTCTTCTCTACTCAACCAACGTTAGTACTTAACTACTACAGCATACAAGGATCGGTCCATAATGTGAACCCGACTAAATGAGCTGGCGCTATAACTATGCCAGGCTCTAGCAATCCAAAATGGTTGTCACATAGCCTACTATCCCACTGGCTGCATATCACCCATAATCTCACCATCATGCCAGTGGTGTAGATGCAGAAGCTATCACCCAGGCAGGTCATCAATGTCCGTCGTAGCACTAGTTGAGCTCGATATCTCAACACTCCCTCTGGAGCTCAACTCCACACACTGCACTCCAAGTAAGCTCCTAAACCTATGGAGCTTCTCTGTGCCCAATGCCTTTGTGAAGATGTCAGCCATCTGATCCTCTGTGGTGCTGACATATACCAGATCTACATCTCTTGCTAGAACCTTCTTCCTCACAAAGTGATAATGCACCTCAATGTGCTTCGTTCTAGCATGATATACTGGGTTATTGGCCAATTGTATGCTGCTCATGTTGTCACAATATATGACAACTACCCTATCCACGGTCTCTCCCATGTCACCAAATAGCTTTTGAAACCAAGCTACCTCACAAGCTGCCATAGTAGCACCCCTGTACTCTCTACCTCTGTACTCAACAAGGTAACTGTTGGCTGCTTCTTACTACTCCAACTCACAGTAGCACTCCCAAATGAGAACATAAAACCACTAGTAGATCTCCTATCTACAATACTACCAACCCAATCAGCACCTGTGTACCCATGCAATTGTATCTCTGTACTAGCCTCATAGAAAAGTCCATAATCAACTGTGGACTTTATGTACCTAAGGATCCGTCTAGCCACATCCAAGTGTGGCTTCCTAGGGGCCTGCATAAACTGACTCACAAGTCTAACAGTATAGCTCAAGTCTAGCCTTGTAATGGTCATGTAGATCAAACTACCCCACTATGCGCCTGTATATGTAGTGGGGTCCTCCAAAAGCTCACCTGTATTTACGGGGAAAGCTTTGTGTTCTACTCCAATGGCACTGAAATAGGCTTACAGCCTATCATACCATACTTGGACAACATGTCCAAGCCATACTGCCTCTGCAATAGAAAAATGCCATGAGGTGATCTCACCACCTCTATGCCCAAGAAATACCATAGCTCACCCAAATACTTCATCGCAAACTTTTGCTTCAAAAGCTTCCTGACATCATGTATGTCTTCATCTCATTATCACCAGTGATAATCAAGTCATCCACATAGATGACTAATAGCATGATCCCTCTATCTCTCTTTTTCACATATAGTGAAAAATCTACATTGGATATCTGAAATCCAATGGTAACAAGATACTCCCCGATCTTGTTTGACCATGCTCTGGGTGCCTGCTTCAAGCCATACAAGGCTTTACGTAACCTCCTGCACAAAATCTGGATGTGCATCACTCTCATAACAACCTGGTGGCTGCATCATGTACACTTCTTCTTGCAAATCACCATGCAGGAAAGCATTCTTTACATCCATTTGATGTAAAGAACAACCCTTCGCTGTTGCTGCAGCCATAGCAATGACAGCTCTCACGGTTGCTATTCTTGCAACCGGGCTGAATGTCTCCTCATAGTCTATGCCATACGTCAGCGCATAGCCCTTGGCAACCAATCTTGTCTTGTACATCCTCACTGAACCATCAACATTGTGCTTGACTTTATACACCCACATATATCCAATTGCCTTCTTTTCCTTAAAGGCAAAGACGCTAACTCCCATGTTGTATTTGCATCCAATGCTGCCATCTCCTCATCCATGGCATATTACCATTTCTTATTTCCAATTGCCTGCTCAAAGCAAGTGGGCTCAACCTCCTGTATTGCTTTTACCATGTAAGCATAATGATGGGTTGTATATCCATCATATCTCAACTTGTCAACAGGGTATCTAACCCTCGTAGACATGCATACACCTGGATCACTGCCAGGTGTCCTCAAAACAACCATGTTTCTCCTTACACCAGGAGTAACACAGACGGGCTCCTCATCAAGGCTCTGCTCAGCAACTAGAGTCACCATCCACATATGAGTGACTTGTTGATAGATCAGGCACACAAAAGGTTGATCTACCTTTTCCTTCCCTTTTCATGATACATGTGTACCTACATCATTTCTCAACCTACCTGATGACCATGGGCTAACATCGGATCCACTGCTTGAGGACTCTCCAGGTCCACTCAGCACCTGTGATTGCTGCTCTACATGTGATGCAACATCAGCACTTCTTACATCTGCATCTCTTCTGTTGCCTTCACTACTGGTGCATACCAGCTACTCATCTCATCGAAGACAACATCTCTGCCTTGTGATTATTACAAGCTTTTACTGATGAAAATGTCATGGAGTCTTTATCGGTTGTAGAATATGAGGGCCTCATACATGCAAGGAATCCCTTATTAAAGCCCAAATTGGTGTTCAAGGTGCTGATACATATTACACCCTTTGAGCCAACATAGAGAATACCAGAAGCCTACTTAACCACATGGAGTTGAGGCGGCAACAACCATATGTGCCATATCCTCTCCGAGCCCCAATGCCAGACTTAGAAGAGATGCTACCAATGGGAGGTGAAGGCACTTTGTGTGAAAATGTGGCACGGCACACCAAACTAGAAAACCCACAATTGGCTGACCTACTGAAAATTTGCATCGTCACATTTATGATCAGTTATTGTTTTTGCAGGGGTGGCACAAGCAGCATCCAGTCCATACACAAGGTGGATATACATAGCAATAGTAACATATGATACCAATCCCCGCTTGGTGGACTTTGGAATACAACATGACTAGTGCAAGGAGTATCTCACAGTGCCATAATACAGTTTTCAGTACCAGTTCTCCCCGTCGACACAAAGAGTGGACCCACTATACATGCCGATTAAATGCAAGCTCACTCCTTTACAGTTACACGAAGTGAAGCAACGAAATTCCTACATATGCTACAACTTCCCTCAGTTCTCGACCATCAACATTCCGAGATATAACCAGCCAAAGAAATCAGATGCTGACATTGGATACGAGCATGGTGTAGAATACCAGATTTC
Source organism: Cibotium barometz (assembly GCF_041138505.1). Classification (NCBI taxonomy): domain Eukaryota; kingdom Viridiplantae; phylum Streptophyta; class Polypodiopsida; order Cyatheales; family Cibotiaceae; genus Cibotium; species Cibotium barometz. Next base: position 58,806,216 of record NC_141058.1, on the reverse strand, counting down.
AACATAGTGGCTACCGTAAGATTTTTGAAGTTAATCATAGTCCTTATCGATTAACCAAAGGAAAGATATTATGGATATAATGCAAAATAGTTGTGCTTCAACATGAAAAGAGGCCCGGATGAATGCAGAATGATGCTTTATTATCATCGCCTCATGTGTCTATACCAGGATACAAGCATGTCACATTTGAAGACATGGTAGACACCAGGTTCTGGACATCACACTGAGTATTCAGAAAAACCCTAAAAAAGATTCAATCACGTCGAAACTTCTACAGACATGAGTTCGGTGACCAGGTCTTTCGACCTAGGTAAAGGTTTATGAGGATAAAACCTACATTAAGTAGGGGGATGTTAATTCCATTTTGGATTAACAATGATGTTCCTCCATTTGAGGACATTAATAAGTGTTATGTAAAGACACTATAAAGGTTGTGCATTATGAGATACTGGCCACAGCCAAGGCTTTAGTTAGTAAGTTTTGGGTGCCCAAGTGTGAATAAGGGGCGAGTTGTATATAAGAAAATTTCTCATAATGGATACACACAATCCCCCTTTGTGCTATGAGAGCTCGTCTTGTCTTATGTATGAGAGAGAGAGAGAGAGTGTGTGTACTCTAGTGCATGTGCCTCTTCTATGCTCGTATGTGGGAGAGTGAGAGGACAATAGTCTTGCATTGTGGTGTGAGCGACTCCACGAACGGAGTGGAGGTGGAGATTGGAGGATTGGAGCTTCTAAAAGCAAGCTTGGAGAGCCTCAAAGGACATGAGCTCAAAGCATTGGTAAGTACCCCACGATAGTTATTGTCTATTGCTTCTTCCGATTGTGAATGTGTGGAGTTCTCTTGGGATGTTGTAGTAAGCCATAACAGGGGATTGTTTCGAGAACATTGGAATGGGTGCAATAAATGTGTGCAATCAATGCCAACAACGTGGTTGGTGAAGAAATAGTGGTGCAATGGGAAGTAGATAAAGTGCCAAGATGTATCTACAAGAGTTGCTAGGATATATGGAGGGACCACGAGCATCAATTTTTCAACTTGTATCACCTACGAGCCTATTTTGTAAAACCACATGATATTTCAATATATTTTTAGGAACTCACATGGTGACTGCATGTATTTTGCAAAGTCATGTATTTACCTAGGCTCACATGAGTTCCAATTTGTAACTTAGAAGAAAGCTGAGAAGTAATTATTTTCCTTTTGTCCTCTGTAGTGGAGTGCCTGGGCTTTGTCTCGGCTAGTGTGAACCCTAATCAGTGAGTATACAGGTCAACTCACAAAAGAGGAGATTAGGGATTTTTTTTGGCCATTCTTACGTTGAAGTCCCTTATTCTCTAAGCTTTCAAGCTCAAGCTTCCATAGCTTGCTAGCCTGGGAATTTTTTGTACTCTTGCTAATGCAATAAAGAGCTTCTCTCCTTTCTCATTCTCTATTATTCTCTATTATTCTCTATTGAGTATTCTTTCCCCTCTCTTTCTCTACTCACAAATGTTGGTGTGTGTGGGTGTGGGTGTGGGTGTGGGTGTGTGATTCTCTTCTCATGCATATTGGTGTGTATTGAGAAGGAGATGAACTCTCCCATTGTGTATGTGCATTCTTCATTCTCTCTTGTGTTGATTACATTGAGAGATTTGTTAGCTCCTAAGCTAACAAGGGTGCGGCATTGCCATCGGCACTTACACTTGCACACCAATTTTGTGGGCCCTAGGCCAATTTATGTATATTCTTTTGGGTTAAAGGCCAATGTACATTAGAAGCCCAATTATTCTATAAATAGGATGGTCCAATTGCATAATGTCCGCCCAAGTATGAAAGGAAGGCTTCAAGTATAAAAACCAATTGTAAACTAATTTTGCTGATTCTCTATTGCTTATTAATAAAAGATTTGGAGCTTGCTTGGACCACCTATCTCCTTGTGCCTCTTCTCTTCTTCTCCCTTGCTAGTGTGATTTCAATTACATAATTAATCTCTTCTCCCTCTTCTCTCCTTGTGCCTCTTCTCTTCTTCTCCCTCTTCTCTCCTTGTGCCTCTTCTCTTCTTCTCCCTTGTGCCTCTTCTCTTCTTCTCCCTTGCTAGTGTGATTTCAATTATATAATTAATCTCTTGCTTAGTGTGTGTGTGTGCGCACGCGATTATCCTAATCATAGGAGCTTGCATGTGGATATAGCATGCAAGCTTGTGTGATTAGTGAGAACTTGCTTGCTTTTGAGAGAGAGAGAGAGAGAGAGAGAGAGTGTGTGTGTGTGTGTGTGTGTGTGTGTGTGTGTGTATCATGCTTGATCACTTGGAGGTGCTTGCTCAATGGTTAATGCATGTGTGCATGCCTAAGCTTGAGGGATTAGTGAGAGGGAGGGGAGTGAGAGAGAGCGGCTACTACGAGGAAGGAGGAGGAATCGATGAAGGGATCTCCCCGCCATCGACGACGCTGCAAAGAGAGTCCTATCTAAGGTAATGACACACCGATTTCCCGCATTGTATTACTCTTCAATTAGAGAGGGTTAGGTGTGAGTGTGTGCGCGCGCGCACTTGGGCCGTGGCCTAGTACTACCCCACGACTACACTAGTGACGTATCAGAACTTGTTTTGTCCTCACTAAGTGACATACTAGAACTTGTTTTATCTTTTAACTTTCCTTGGATCTTCAGGTTTTCATTATGTTTGCCCATGCGACGAGAATGAACTTTCTTTCGGGCTTTTATATCATGTGTCGCACAGGTGGATGCATTCAATTCATTGGTAGCTTTTGTCTCTTTTGGAGTTAGGTGCTCCATAGGCTCCTTTCTCTTATCCCTTATTTTAATCTTGGTTTCTATAGTTTGTTGGCCCTTTCTTTTCTTGGGTTTAGAAGGTTTGCATTTTCTTTTGGTTTCTGTTTTAAAACATGCTCATCTACCCATTTTGAAGTGTGTTCTTTTGCATTCTTTTTTACTGTTTCTTGTGCCTTGGCTTGCAAGCGTGTAAGCACATTCAAGGGTACCATGGACAATTGCCCATTTTGCACACTCAAGATGTTCAGAGTTGTGTTTTGCAAGACAGGTTGCATTGAAGCAACTCGTTTTGGGAAATCTTAGAATATGTGATCGTTACCACATTGTTCATATATGGGTTGCAAAGGCCACTGATTGTGGGCATAGAGGTATTCTAAACTGTGCAGTCTATCACTTTGTACAATCCACGACAATAGAAATACTGAAGTGCTTGCTTAATTGTTTCCTGAGCAGTTTTTACCTTTTGAACTGTGTTTATTTGGGGCATGGGAGGTTGAGGTTTTGAGGTAATCGGCGGTGAATAGGGACATTGGGGTGTGTCGTGAGACTAAAGGCCTTACAATGTATGTAGTACAGAAAGATAGGCCTAGGGTACGCATGTTGGGGATTAGGATGGATGTAGTGATGGCAATGAACACAAGGCATTTCTCTCATCACTTTGAGAGGCATTAAGGATGTTTAGTTTTGAGAGAGTTCATCCTCTCTTGAAGATTCTAGTTTAAAGCTTTTAAGCAAGGATGTGTATAATTCAAGGAATGACAATTCCAAGATCATTTTTTCTTTAGCCGTTGCTTCACTGGGTTTAGAAGAGGAACATCTCATCTCATGATCATCGTCCATCATGCTATCATCTAAATGTATTGCTTCTTTACAATATTGATCGAATGTTTTCGGATTAGATACAATGATCAAGTTGTGTAAGTTGTTTTTCTTTATGTCCATTATGAAACATCTCTTCAATTGAGCATTGTTTATTTTCTCCCATGGCTCACATCGTGAGTCCAAGATTTTTATCTGAAGTGGTTTCATTTTGTTTTTGCTCAATTGAATAGAGTTCTCTTACTACACTCCACCAATTGCCTTGTCTTGAAAAACTATGGATAAAGGTTATTTTCAATGTCCTGAAATTCATCTTAATCGCAAACATCAATGTGATGAACCATCGACTAGCCTTTTCACTAAGTAAAGGTTCAACGCATGTACCTTGGTGGGGAAGTTTGGATTTCCAAAGGCTTCACATCATGTTTAAACATTTTCATGAACTGAAGAGGATCAATCGTTCCGTCGTATTTGCCCATGATTTTGAAAATCTGTATAGCCATGTTTTTGGATGAGTCACTGAGGTCGTGTTTGGGTGCTCTTGTGGTTAGGACCTCATTTAGTCCTTGGGCAATCCCCCTTCCGTCGTATTTGCCCATGATTTTGGAAATCTGTATAGCCATGTTTTTGGATGAGTCACTGAGGCCGTGTTTGGGTGCTCTTGTGGTTAGGACCTCATTTAGTCCTTGGGCAATCCCCCTTCCTAAATTAGTCAATATGTCCAAGGTTTGGGCATTTAGGGGTTGCAAAGGGTTGGTACCTATCATTTCTAAAGGATATGGACTTGTGGTAGTGCTAGGTAAGGGACTAAATCCCGGAGGGATTGATGTGATATGGGGTGTAAAACCCGATGACACGCTTGTTGTCGGCATGGCAAATGGTATTGGGAGGTGCATTTGGGGCATGGATCTCAATGGCTCGAAGATTTCAGCCATTGGGTTCAGTTTGGGTATGGGCCCACGTAATCTCTCTATTGTTGCCATATCCTCATGTTGCCAATTGCTCCTTGATGAGCAAGCACACGTGGTTTTTTTTGCGATTTAGGGTTTCTTACAAGCGGTTAGCCTCAGGAAGCCTGGCGCATCCTTTGTTGGGTCAAACGAGGGCCCGTTTGCCTTATAAGATTTGCTTAGGCGCGAAGCACACACGAACGATCTCTTAGAGATATTTTTCCAAAAAAGTACATGCCATTGGTGTCCCCAGATGAAAGGCGGTCTCAAAAGCGCATGTAAACACCTAGGATAAACTTTTCTGGAAAAAGTGCATGCCTGTAGTACCCCAGATGGAAGAGAAGGTCTCAAAACCTGTTTTCCATCACTGTCTCAAGATGAATTTTTTTCCCAGAAAGATTTTTCCTATTTTGTAGCCCATTTTTTAATGTGTTTCAAAAGGAATTTGGAAAAATGTTATATGAGAGAGTTATAGTATTTTTGGAGTACTAAAACTTTGTCTCTTTGACTTTTTCATGATTTTGTCATTTAGACACTTAAAAAGTAGCCCGAATACGGTATGTGGTTTTTTTGAGTTATTTTGGGTAATTTTTAGTGCTTAAGGCTCGTTCTTTACCTCGATTTTTGGGTCAAAATTTGAGACTACTGGTCGAAGGCCAAAACGATGGATTTTACCCTTGGATACTTAAGACCAATTTCGAAGAGCTCGGTGCAGACTTTTCGAAGAGCTCGATGCAGACTTTTTGATGAGCTCTAGAACACGTTCATCGGACTCACGGTTTAGGAGATACAGGCCTCTAAACAAGGTTGTTTTCTATACTCTCTCTTTTTTATCCCACGTACCTTGTTCATGAATGTGAAAGTACAGAGACCTTGTTCACGAATGTGAAAGTACAGAGACCTTTCACGCCGTGAAACGCATCTCATGTGTGAAATGTATTTCACAATTTTTTTTTCCTCGTGGACTTGTTTCACGATGTGAAACCTCAGGATTCCACAAAGACGTAAAATGGGTATTTCACGTTTTTTTTTTTTGCGGACTTGTTTCATGCCATGAAAGTTAGGGTTTCACAAAAACGTGAAATGGGTATTTCATGGATTTTTTTTCACGCGGACTTGTTTCACGCCGTGAAAGTCAGGGCTTCAGGAAAACCTGAAATGGATATTTCACAGTTTTTTTTAGTCTAGAGGAAAATTCGAGTTTTCTTGTGTGGAGGGAATAATTTTTGAATTTTAAATTGGGGAGATATGGGCATTTTCCTAAAAAGGTAAGTGGGAATAAAAAAGTCAACACTTTTGTGACCCCCCTTATACCCTTTATAAATGACTCCCAAAAGTGGCCATTTGTCAACTAAGGGATATCTTTTCATTCAATGCTCATTAGCCCTAATGAGTTATGAAAAAAAGTGCTTAAAATTTAATTAAAGATTAATCCTTCCATTAATCTTTCCCCTTTTTGGACAAATACATGCTTTCCAAAGGACAATATAGTCACCTTGCAACTCTTCTCCTACGAAGATAGCTCATTAATCGGAGTTCATTTATCGGTTCCTCTTGAAGAGCTCCCAACAAGGGTGTAGTAGCCAACACAAAGGGGGAAGAGTAGGTGAAGCTGTTACCCTCATATTGTTTCATGTGCTTCTCTTGCTTGCCACTCAGCTTCTTAGCATAAACTAGGTGTGAATCTCTTACCCTCATATTGTTTCATGTGCTTCTCTTGCTTGCTGCTCAGCTTCTTAGCATGAACCAAGCTCTGATACCATAAAAAGAATTAACTACTAATCACTAATTAATTCACATCTCTTAATTTTAGTCTCCTCTTTAAGCAAAATTAAGTAAAATAGAGTGAAATTTCTCCAATTGATGTAATTAGGTGTTTTGATGCATCTTGATGCTCCTAAAACACCCAAAAACATTAATTTTAACACCTTACATAATTGAGTTTGACCTTGAAAAACACATTTACTAGTTTTTTTCTCTTAAATTGGATTAATTACCCCTTAGTGACAAAAACCAATCAAGTAAGAAAAAAATAGCCGATTTTAAAAGTTTTTAAATATTTTTGATAATTTTTTTTAAAGGATTAAGCTACTCCTAGTACTTGTTAACACTCTAATGTATACAAATCAAACAAAAAAACACACAAATCAAGCAAAAATTAATGATTCTAGCTCTATGTTGAACTCTAAAGAGAGCTAAAAATCATAAAATTGCAATCCATTACATTGTTTGATGCAATGGATGCAAACTAAACCTAATACACTCTATGTGCATACTTAACATACACTAAAAACTAGATTAAAACTAACAAAACAACACATTTAGGCCAAAAAATCAACTTTTAAAAGAGGAAAAAGAGAGCTATTTCTTACAAAATCACAAACAAATCTCTATCAAAATCACATCTTTTTTGTGGGAAACCACTAATACAGATGATGGGCAATGGGTATGTGTAGATTAGAGAGAAAATAGTGGAAAAAGCCAAGGGATGGCTCCCCTCGATAGCAGTGGCCAAAAATGTTATGGCTCACCCGAACCCTGTTTGAAACACATCCAACAAAAAAGATTACCTGGTGAACCACAACTGTCGTGGGAATCTTTCCATTGGCTTGTAACCCTTGAGGTCTCCAAGCTCCAAAACTCCTTGAGAAGTGATTCCATCGTGCCTTCCACAAGCGTTGTCACACCGCCGCGTTGCACTACGTGTACTCGTCCCTTCTCTCACATCACTTCACTCACAAACACTCACTAGCATGGATTAGAGATAGCTTAGCAATAGGATTAGCAAGAGCAAGACTCTATTGCACATGGGAGAGTTCTTTGCATTATGAGAGATATTCACTTATATACATGGCCATAAGTATTCGTGCTCACTTAAATGGTGGGGGGGCCGACTGGGCGCTTTAGGCTCATAAGAGGCCTAATGCTATTACAATGACTACTCTCATAATATATCCATGAAGTACATCACTTGGGACTTCATCCTAACTTGCTACCACACGCTTAAAGCGGCGGGAATTATCATAAATACTCTGTCGGACCCTTACGGGCGCCCGTCCAAGTTGTAGATTTGGACACTCCTCCTCACTCCCCTTCTCCTTTTTTTTAAAACTTCTCCATTTCTCCCCTTCATCAACCCGTTGCCACCTTGTTTCTTCTAGGAAGTTGCGCCACCCGATTCCTTTGATTGCCCATACTCTTTCCTTTTTTCTTCATATGACTGTGCATTTTCACTAGGCTTCCATGCATCGCTTTTACCACCTAGGATCCACTTCACACCATCTTATATACATTACATCTACCTATACATCACATTTGAACTCAGCTCCATATTCCTCTCACATATTGCCCCATTTGAACTCAGCTCCATATTCCTCTCACATATTGCCCCAACCTCTTTGTGAAACACTTTCAAGCATTTCACTGTGTGTTACTTGCCTTACATAATTCTAATGTGGTATGGCCTCAACCTCAGGCCATTGAACGTGTTGGAATGCATCACCCCCAAGATTTTGCAATTGATATGTTCCATTAGAAAAAGCTTCATGCACAATGAAAGGACCTTTCCATCTGATCCTGAATTTGGTTTGAAATGTTGTATCAAGAGCATTGTTGTATCTCAAAACTAGCATACCCTTGTTCAGATCCTTACTTCCCAACTTATTATTAAATGCCTTAATCCTCTTCTGACTAGTCTCTTCATACCATCTGTTTGGGACATCATAGCATAGCGGAGGCTACACTCCAACCCACACACTTTGTCAATCCGTGAATGCAACCCGGTTAGCGCATAGAGGCTATCCCGAATGGGAGAAGATTAGTTAACCACACACTAATGACTTCTAGTCCTACTCAATCCTTCTTCAACAATCAAGCAATCAATCTAACATAATCAACGCATCAAGATTAGGCTACACTTAAGCACAAAAATGCAACTTATGCAAAGAATCTAACATGCAAAGAGCTATCACACAAGCCTCAACTACACATCATTTCATGCACAAGCTTCATCACATGCACTCTACAATTCACAAATCAGATTTTAGCATCAAAACATCATTAAGAACTCTAGATTAGCAAGTGTGTAGACCACAATCTCAAATCATTGAATACGTAGAGAATAGAGAGTACAAGATTGAAGCAAGAATGGAGATGGAGAGCCTTGGGAGAGCACATGAGAAGGAGCTATGGAGCAAGCTCTCTCTATGAGCCTCTCAACCAAATGACCAAAGAGTCCTCCTTTAGCTCTCAAATGGGCCACTTTTTATACAAAAACTCTAAAACTCCCAAAAGTTCCCATGTGGGATTATTGTCAAGCCCACTCCCACATTCATCTACAACTTGGAACTCTTTACAAGAGCCCTAAGTGTCTTTTTTTGTTGCATCCTTGCATTGATCTTCATTCGTCATGCAACACTCCCCCCTTCCTATTTTGCGCACGTCCTCGAGCGCGGTAGGAGCACGAGCTGCAAAAAAAACAATGGATACAAGTAAAGTCTTTATTGAAAAAAAGAAAAAGAAAAGAAGAAAAGAAAAAAACAGCAATGACAATTCCACATGTGAGCATACAAGTGAAAGGCTGATTAGAGTTTTAAAGAGTACTAAAATAGGTGAGTAAAGACTAGTCAAATTGAGACTAAGTGGTAGATAGTGCTATGCAAAGGCAAGTGTGCTTGTACACCGCCGGTTATGACCGCAGTCTCAATGTCCTACAAGTATTTAAGTTATTCCTAAGTGGCAAACCTACTCCTAAATATGAGCAAAGGTGATTGGAACTCCTTTTTTTTTTTAATGTGTGTAGAAGGTGATTAAGATTAAGGTTCCATCCCAATGAGACCCAAGCAATGGCCAAGAAACCTCCGCCAAGAGAATCTAAAAACCGCTAAGTATCTCAAGGGCGACAGACCCTTTTTCTTTCTTTTATGACATAAGGAGTACCCCATGAAGATGAAGGCATCGGTCTCGAGGGCCCATAGTGTACCCAGAGTCCTACCAACATCTATCAAGGCGATAGATTCCTTGAAGGTCTTTTTCTGAAGTTTTTAGATGTCAGTGTTCACCCCATGGAAACCAAGGCATCGGCCCCAAGGTGCTAAGACAACCCCAGGTCCTACCAAGCATTTCACATGGCTGTAGACACGTCATGTCTCAATTCACTTTGTATATATTTTTTTTAAGGGTATATTTTCATAAATTTTTTATTAATCCTAGCACCTAGCTCATATCTAAGAGGTAGCTACCACGAGGGATAACTAATATACCTTGAAAGCATATGAACTTAGCATACTCCATTGGTATATATCCTACGCTGTCTTTAAATAGAAATATCTTCTACTAAGTTCACTAAGAATCTAGAATCCACTCACCATATTTTAACAACTAATCAAAAACTTAAACCAGCCAACATTGTGTGAACATGCAAACCATATATCCAAAAGATTAAAGCACATAAAGAACAAAAGATTAAGATTTGAATACACCTGTTGTAGTGCCCGTTGATGTTGTTCGTTTGCATTGATGCATTGCTGATTTTGTGCAGATTGCTCCTCCTTGGTCTTTGTAGGCGTAGCGTGTCTCCCCCCTTCTTAATTGTGGGCACAGTAGGTGGACTATTGGGGCGTGTTTTGATGCTCTTGTTTAGCTGAGATCTCTGCAAAATGGTTATTAACAAACAAGAAAAGAAAAGAAAAGAATAAAATTTGCTATTGGTGCCAATCACTGAATACAGCCGAGGGGAAAAACCCAGTGGGAGAAAAGTGCCCTGGCTTGTCGATCTTATTGTGGAGTCGCTGAGCTTACCCTTGCGCTGGTGGTGGATCCGTGTCCACGTCTGCTAGAAAGATGGTATCAATTTCCTCAGGATGCAGAGAAAACCCCTCACAAAAATCGGCCTCTGGAGAAGGTGGTAGAGGAAGGAGTGCTTCCTCACTAAAATATGGCATTGGTTCTATGGGAAGGTTAAGCAGACAATTTCGATTTTGAAACTGCGCAATATAGGTACTCATATTGATCCAATATTGACATGTTGAGGCTTGGGGAAGGAGGGCTTGCAAGATAGGTGGTTGCAAGTCATTTAAGCTTGTATCCCTCCATTGTTGTGCTTGAACCTCCTCAGGTAATCTACGTTGATTTGGTCCTCTCTCTGGTATTCTCACATTAAGAAGATTATGGCGTTGGGGTGTAATTCCTACAATTTGTTTCATTAAGCCCGTGCCATATCGTCTAAAGTAAGAGCGGCATATCCAACAAATATGTGAAGCTTCTCCTAATACGAGTCGTGCACACTCTTGACAATGTGGAAATGGGTGATGCTGTTGATAGAATAACGTGACAAAGTGATGCCCACAGCAATTTTCACCTAAGGGAGCATAGAAGTACCTAGAATGTGTTTGAAACGGAGAAGCACTATAACCCCCGCGATAATCAGGTCGAGTACTATCAGGGTCAATGCATGGTGGACATGTATCTCGCCAAATATCCATCAGGAGTTATCTGGACGTAGAACAATGAAATTTAGAACACTCATATCCATCATTACAATTCCAATCAAAAACAAGATTATCTCAAAAAGAGCACAATCCTCTAAAGGCATAAGGAACCACATTATTCAAACATTGATTTACCAAAGAGCTTCAATTGTAGTGTTAATGCCTTATCTTTGGTTTTAGGTATATCCTTTTTAAGAGGTGGGAATTTTAGCAATTGTCTTGGAATTTGAGCAAGATAAGAGGATTTAGGTATTGAAATGCTAGAATCTATGCTCAAATGAGACTCATTTGGACTTGTCTTAGGTACACAAGTTGATGGTGGAATTGTGTAACAAGGAGAAATTGGGACAACCGGTGTTTCAATACATGTTTTAGGAAGATCAACACAAGTAGATTTGTAGGTGCTATCATAGCCACCTATCCTATCTTGAAGAGTTTGTGTTGATTTCTTTTACACCCACTGATATGGAAAATCAAGGGTGGCTCTTGTAATCTTTCTGAAACACTCTTTTACCCCTAGCAAACCATGGCATTTTGGAAGCCAAATTGCTGTTGCCCCCTCATAATAGCCTTGTGCTTTAAGAACATGTTTTGAGACCCAACGAGTAACAATCTGAGGTTTAGGCTTGGAAAAGATGTGCTTCTTAGGAGGCTTAGCAACTGGGCTAGATGGTACAAGTTTGTACGCATCTTTGGGTAGCCAAATTGATAATTCCTTCTTGCCTGGCCTTCTTTGAGCAGCAACTAGAGTAGTTGGAACATGCCAGCCATGGCCCTCACTTGAGTACTCATCAATTATCCACATCATTTGTTTTGGAGCTTCAAGAGCAGATTTTGAGAGTGGGTTGTGTAAGGTAGAAACATTACCCTTTTGACACGATAAAGCTCGTGGAGTAGCAGATCCCAAGATGCAATCCGAATCAATTTGCAACTTGTATTGTCTATTCTTCCAATCTAATGAGCAATTGGTAGCATTTAACCATGATCGACCGAGAACAGCCTCTACTACTGCCTTGGACTTACGTGCCACATAAAAGGACACTGACATCTGCTGGTGATCCTGAATGGACATCATAATGACACATTTTCCCTCTATAGGGTTATCTTCACCTGAGAAGCTTCGTAAGTCAATAGGAATTTGCACAAGTGGTGGTTGTCCCAAGGCTTTCCATGTGTCAAACGAGAGAACATTATAATCTGCACCAGAGTCAATTAAGGCAGAGACAAAGTAGGTAGTCTCATGAAGATGAAGGCACACTTGAATATTGAATGGATCGACATATGGTTCATCAGTAGCCAACTGTAGGGCCAACATAGAAGCTTTGCGATGCTCCTTGGCTTTTGCAACTCTAGCTTTAGCCTCCTCTTGAGCCTGACGTTTAAGTAGGTCAAGTGCTTCTTTCCGTGTTTGTGCAGCATGCATCTGTTGAAGCATGGCTTCAGTTAATGGTTCATTGTATTTCTTGAGACGACTTCCATTAATGAAGTTAGGCATTTGCTCACCTTCTAGTGTCTCTAAACGCACTGCACCACTTGGACTAAGCTCATTAATCACAAACGGTCCTAGGCCACATTTCTTGAGCTTTCGTTTATGCTTCTTAAGTGTGTACAAGAGCACAAGGTCTCCTTTTTTGAATCGGCCAGTTGTTACATTTCTATCATACCATTGCTTCTGTCTCCGCTTCTCAGCATACATCCCCATTACCGCCAAATAAGCGGGTCTCATCAAGCTTTTCCAATTCGTCAACGCGTTGTGAAAGCTCATGACCAGTCCAATCCAATTGTTTAGCTACTCGTAGAGTAGGTACAAGAAATTCAATGGGAAGAATTGCATCTAGCCCAAAAGCAAGCTCAAATGGGGTTGTGCCCACAGATGTTTTATAGGCTGTCCTATATGCCCAAAGAACTGAGTGCAACTTTTGCTCCCAATCAGTCCTATGTCCCTCAACAATCTTTGTGAGTGCTGTGCAGAGAATCTTGTTAGTACTCTCAGCTTGTCCATTGGTCTGGGGATGATAGGGTGCAAAACGCTTGTGAATTACCATAAATTCTTGAAGCAAAAACTCTATGACCTCATTCACAAAGTGCACACCTTGATCACTAACGATTTCAATGGGTAAGCCATAGCGTGTAAACACGTACTCATATAGGAACTTGGCTGTGGTTCTGGCATCATTTTTAACTGTAGCCTTTGCGACTATAATATATTCCGCATGCGTGTGACGAGCTGGAGGTTTAATGGGACCGACAAAATCAATACCCCATTTTGCAAAAGCACGTGTGCTTAACATAGGCCGCAATGGCATATTGTCCTTTGTGATGGGAGGTTTGGTCCTTTGACAATCGTCACAACGTTTTACATATTCTTCGACATCCATTTGTAAGGTTGGCCACCAAAGCCCAGACCACCTAATCAACTTAGCTGTGGTATTGCCCAAAAAGTGTCCACCCCCAACACCTGCATGTGCATGAGTCAAGATTTTCAAGTAGTCAGCTTGACATACACACATGCGTAAGTTGCCATCCTTGCCCCTCTTGTAGAGTTGGCTTTCGATCAGCATATAGTTGGCCGCTTCAACTTTAATAGCATGCTTTCGATATCTAGGAATTTTTTGTTCCGTATGACCATGCTGAAGATAGTCCACAATATACTTACTCCAACTTGGTGTAGTTGAAATTTTGAATAATGTGACATTATGAATTGGCTTCTGAATTTTATATGAAGCACAGTTACGAACAAATGTTTCAGCATCTGCATGCATGGTAGGCCACCATTGCCCATCTTGAGATATACGTCGCACACAAGTAGTAGCTGATGCATGGATTCCATCGATACCTGCATGTGCCCATTCCAAGATTTCCTCATATTGGTTAGGGTTAGGTATAAGCCGCAACACTCCATCATTACCCTGACGATATAATCTTCCTGAGATTAACTTGAACGGTCGCCATAGGTCCACATTAGGACCCGCTAGTTGTATCTGCCCACTTGTCAAAATTTCTAAAATGGATTCAAACCATCTAGGAGCTGTCTCTACAAGGAAAAGTGTTGAATCTAACATATCATCATCCACACCCACTAGGAGCTTCGCCAGAGGTGATTCGAGACAAATGATCTGCCCTAAGATGAGTTGTTCCTTTTCAAACTGCCACTTCAAAATCAAACTCAAGAAGGATGATAAACCACCTCACAATCCTTCCAGTTGCATAAGGCTTATTTACCAAATATAGCAATGCTTAATGGTCCACAAAAAATATGAATTTGTTTGCCAAAAGGTAATGGCGAAACTTTTTAACTGCATATATCATGGACAATCCTTCTCTTTCTGTTGTGGTATAATTCTTCTTAGCATTGTTCAACTGTCGACTAGCATATGAGATTGGGAAATCCTTATTATGTTCTCCCGATTGAGCCAAAATACATCCAATTGCAAAGTTTGAAGCAAAGTTTGAAGCATCAATATGGACATGAAAGATTTGGTTCCAATCTGGTGCCCGTAAGATGGGTGCAGTCACTAATGCTTGCTTCAACTTTTCAAAGGATTCCTCACACTCATCAGTCCAATTAAACTTTACAAGAAGAGCATATAATGGTCTGGCAAGGACAGCGTACCGTAGATGAATCTACGGTAATAGCCACAATGTCCCATGAATTTTTGTACCCCTTTAGGGTTGATAGGCCGAGGTAATGAGACAATGACATCAATTTTATCCATATCTATTGAAATCCCATTGCGAGAAACAATATGGCCCAAAATTTTCCCTTGTCTTACCATGAATTTGCACTTGTCAGGATTCAAGCATATACGATAAAGTTGACACTTTTGAAACACAAGTCTGAGGTGTTCTATATGATCATCACGCTCTTGTGAATGAACACATAAATCATCCATGAAGATCTCAAGAAATTGCCTAAGGTACTCCTTGAATACATGACTCATTAACCGCTGAAAGGTTGCTGGTGCATTTGTTAGACCAAATGGCATAACACAATAGGCAAAGATGCCATCTTCAGTAGCAAAGGCTGTCTTGTGTTGATCCTTTGGATCAATTGACACTTGATTGTAACCGGAGAATCCATCCAAGAAACTATATGCCTTTTTCCCTGCAACTCGTTCCAGAACATGATCCGTGATTGGAAGTGGGTAATGATCACGCACAGTAGCTGCATTTACCTTCTTGAGGTTTACACATACTCGAAGTTTTCCATTTTTCTTGGGCACCACTACAATAGGGGAGACCCATTCAGTGTGTTCAATCTCATAGATAAATTCTGCCTCTAAGAGCTTGTCTATTTCTTCCTTTATTTTTCGTGCAAAATTTTCATTGTAAGTATAAGGATGTTGCTTGGAAGGCTTTGCATCCTCTCGCAATGGAATTGTATGTTGACATATGCTTGGATCAACTCCTTTTAGGTCTTTATAACTCCAAGCAAAAACATCGCGATACTCCTTTATTGTTTGAATTAATAACTTCTCCTCATCTAAGGACAAGTCTGTGGCAATCCACACATAGCGAGGCTCTTCTCTTGGCTTAGCAATATCAATCTTTTTTGCATCTTCTGGACCATCGTATGAAACCCCTGGCATGCTTGGTTTTTGTCGCATGGGCTGTTGAAGAACAATCTTCCGATCTTGAAGAGTGTACTGTGTGAAATTGGGAGGAACATTGAGACCTTGTTCTTGTCCACTTGAGTCTTCACTCATTGAAGACCATGCGGTTTTGAGCTCTCCTTTGCTATCTTGCATCGGATTTTTTTGTTCAACCGTTGTCTTTGCACTTCCGACACTCTCTTTTGAATCGATTTTAGACTTGAGTTTTGGTTTTTGTTTCTTCGTTTTTTTATGATTTTTGCTAACAGTTGTTAGCTTTTCTCCTGCCTGGAATCCATCTGATCGTTTTACTTGGTCTTTGATACTATCTTGTGCTTGGACATAGTATAGATATCCGTTCTTTCCTAAGAAGTGAGGTGGTGGTCGAGAGTGTTCACTCTTAGACTCCTCCTTTTCTTTTTGTAGTCTCTCACGTTGTTCCCGCTCATCTTGACTACTGATTCTCTTATGGCTCTTACAGCATTTACATTTGGGTCGGCTTCGAGGGATCTCTACTTGAACCTCCCTTCCTCTCAAGAGTAAGCGTGCCTTTCCTAACTCATCCTCAGTGATTATCACATTATTATCAAAATCCGAGTCCCATCCATCTTCCTTATCAGCATCATTAGCAGATTCGAGTGTTAAATCCTCCACTGAGACTTCCTCGACATGCATAGCTGTTGTGGATGTATCCCTATAATACAAATCATCTAGAAGGGCACGTGGTTGTACCATTCGTATAGGAATAATATCATATCCATCTGAGTCACAAAATTGAATTGGCTTCGGTAAAGCACATGTCGATAATGTTGCAAGGACATGACTCCATTCTAATGGATCAATTAAATGCTCAGGGAAGGGTTGTGGAATGTATGCCTCGTCTGATACACTTCGATTACCCTTAAGTCTCTCAGTGTTGAAATCCCTACATGAGGCTCCACACATCCACAGATCTTCTTGCCCGTCTGACAATGTAACTCTTGAGCCCTCAGATGAAGCAGAATCAAACTCATCTATTAGAGACCTTGTTACATCACGATATGAGTGATTCCTTAGGTTGACTCTTGTGATGACAGAATCATGTCGGAGGTACAAATAATTGTATCCCCAATCTTGAATCATTTGAAATTGCCGCATGAATGGTCTACCCAATATCACTTCATAGTTTGGATGTTGTCCAAAATCCACTACTGCAAAGGTGTGCTCATATTCAATCCCACATGTGGTGACCAATATGTTCTCAAGCAGCCCAAGGGGATGTTCTAAGCTTCCATCTGCTAGCTACAAGCGCATCCTGGTACTCCTAATAGCTGGTTTGCCCCACTTTTCCCAAATGGACCTTGTCACAATGCCCACCCCTGCACCACTATCAAGTATTGCAGTTGAAGCTACTTTTCGCACTTCTAATGGGAGGGTAGCATTTCCCTGATCGTCCTCACAAAATTTTCCTACTTTGTTGATAGGAACTGGCATAACATGCTTTGTCTCAGGGTGTATAGTACACTCATGGTGACCCTTTTGTAGCAATACTTGCTCTGACAAACATGTGGCAATATCATTCCACAACTCAGGTCGAATTTTTATCAAATCAAGAAAAGGTAAGGTACAAGCCACTGGTGCTGACAAAATAGCTTGCACAATACTCATATCCTTCTCCTTTGTCAACCTTTTATGCATGGAGGGTATCCTCAAGGTTTGAGAACAGTTCTCATATTCTCCCAGATATGATGGTAAGGTTTTCATTGTATGCTTATTCTAGGAGAAACAATTGTTTGAACTTCCTCCTGGATGCTTGGGCGTCCAGAATTGTTTTCCGTGCCCCTGGTAAAATCCACCTCAGAGAATGGAGGCGAACTAATAGAGGACATGTTCTCATTAACTTTCTCATGAACTGCGGCCCACATCTCATTTGCCATGTCCTCATTAGCATCAATAACTTCATCATTGCATGGGAAGGCAAGGCTAGGTGGTGGCAGAATACCTCCTTTCAATTGGGTGTCAATTGGTGCAGACCTTTCGCTATGAGCTTGTGAAATGAGCTCACTTTTCATTTCCCGACTTGATGACACTTCTGGTATGGTTTCTAATGTTGGCTTAAGAGAGGTTGGGCCCCGAGGAATAGGTGGTGGTGGTCCCTCAAGTATTGACTGAGCTTCCCTAATGAGTTGCTGATGTACAGCTAGATTGATCTTTTCCTCACGAGGGTTTGGGTATTCTTGAAGCTTCTTGGGTAGCTCAGATAAAGCTGCAATGTGACTTCTATGAGCATCAATGATGGCATCTAGAGTCTCATTCACTTTATCCACAAAAACTGAACCGCCAGAACTATCCTCGGTCGTACTAGTCTCATCTTGTTTAGTACTAGGCCCAGGTTGAGGTTGATGCTCCTCATGCACTTCTTGGGATGTAAAAGTTTTATCCCTCATGTTTTGTTTAGAGGCTTCTTGAGAACTAGTGGATGCACTTTTAGTTTGCTTGTTTCGGTTCTTCTTCCTCCTAGTGGTCTTTTTTCTATTGGACTGTAGGTCTTGTCCACTAGATTTGTCTTTGCATCCCTAGTTCGAGGTGTCTCATCAGTCTGTATTTCGGCATTTCATGTCTGTGATCTAGTCATGACTCTAAGTGGCACGACATCCTCATTTTCAGATGAAGATGGTGATGGAACTGCCCCTACAAGGTTGAGTGAGACCTTTGGTTGAGAGGTGCCTTCCTCATGTGGTTTCAGCAGACAATCCTTTGGGAAGTGTTCTACACAACACCCTAGACAATATCTTTCAATTAGTGGAAACTGTTGTACTGTTGTATTGGATCGAGATGCTTGCCTTGAGCGATGTGGACAATCACGAGCCCAATGGGGTTCTCCGCACTCATAACAGGGCCCATTAGTTTGGCCTCTACTTTCCTTGGCTGCCATTGACTTGAGGGGCCTGAAGTCCTAGGTCGGTAGCCGCCTAGCAACATCAAAGAGTTTTGTTCCCCTGGTTGAATCTCCAGTGCTTGGCTTGGGTATGCAGGACTTTCAAAGAGATTTTCCTTGGATGAATATGATGCGTATTCCTCCTCCACATAGCCTGGGTTTACCAATTCTCTACACATATTTGAATTGTCATAGTCCACAACCCTCACAGGAGCAGTCCCAGGAGCAGGAGGTTGAGCACCAAGAACAGGTCGTGCTTGCTCTTGTGCCATCGGTGGCTTACGTTCAAAATTAGTATACTGTTGATACATTTGTGGAACCACTCCTCCCCTTGGCTGCTCACGTTCCTGTCTCATTCTTGCAATGCGAGTACATTCCTGTGTGGTATGGGTAAAGTTCCTAGCACAGGCTTGGCACCACTTTTTTGTGGGTTGGTGAGTAGAGGAGAAAAGGTATTACATTCCTCTGTTTTATGGTTACCGCCACATGCTCCACAAAGATGAGGACCTGTAGGTAGTACACTCCTCATTCGTTGCTGCTGTTGTTGTGGCTGCATGGGTGGGCGATAGGTCTGTCCCAATCTCCTTAGTACTAGGTTAGCTATCTGGTCTGGATTTACTAGCACGCTAGACCCTGAACTTTGGTCATCACCCCACTGATCTCTAGGTTTCACCTCAGGGCCAGAACCATCTTGGAATTTGAAGTTATCGGTGAAATCCATAGCATCATGGCAACACTCATTGAAATTTGTATGCTTCTTCGCATAGAGATGTGTATGCAGTGTTGAATTTTTTAGTCCTTTTAAGAAGAGAGAAATTAATCGACATTGGGCGGGCTTCTCATCTTCTGGGCAACGATTAATATACTGCTTCATTCTATTTACACAGTCTCTAACACTCTTATTCTCGCCTTGCTTGAAAGAGTAGATGTGTGCTACCGTGTCATGTTGAATTCCCATCAAGGAAAAAGCAGCAATGAATCTCTCTTCCAAAACTCGTAAAGAAGATTTGTCTGAAGCCTCTAATGCCTGAAACCAAGCAAGGGCCTTTCCCTCAAGAGTGAGTCCAAATCCTTCAATTTGAGTATGCTTGTAAGCCAATTGCTCAGCTCGAACTGCTTGCCTAAATGCTGCTACATGGTCAT
The DNA here is from genome assembly GCF_041138505.1 of Cibotium barometz. NCBI lineage: Eukaryota > Viridiplantae > Streptophyta > Polypodiopsida > Cyatheales > Cibotiaceae > Cibotium > Cibotium barometz. The sequence goes on along the minus strand of NC_141058.1, from coordinate 58,786,535 downwards.
ATGGATCTCCCGACCCTTCATACTTCTTTACCAGTTTCTGAAGATTTAATGGCCTTACTTGTCTTGAATACTCATCATAGGGCCTACGGCCTCTCACTCTCAGTGGGAATTGTTCCTCTCTTTGGTAAGATGGTCCACATGCATCCAAAATTGGTGTGGGTCCCCTATTACCAGCCTCACCAAACCCCTCCAAAGATCTTGTCACCCGCATTTCAGGAGGTGCATTTATGGGAGGTCGAGTTGGCTCCCCTCTCCTCCGATTATCATAGTGAGAAAGATGTTGTGGTGGTGTGACCGGTGGTCGCACATTTGGTGTTGGACGATATCTTGGTGCTAGAGTTGGGCTACTAGCAGTGGTCCACTTTGATGTAGTGAACTCTCGTAGGGGAGGAGCAACAGTTTCTCCAAGAAAGGCTGTCTCTCCTGGTTTGGCTATATTTGTTGAGAACACTTCCATGAATAATGGTTGTCCTTTCCACGTGAGCTCCCGAATCTCCTTCCAATCTAAGGTTCGGTATTCATTGGCCCATTTATCAATTATTCGGTTCATGTGTCCTGCAAGCTTCTCAACTACCACCACAAGAGCTAGAGGAAGATCTAGCTCTGGCATTCTAGTTGTGGCATAATATCCCTCTAAAGAGTCCTTATAGACCTCTTGAAGTGGGTCATCCTGTAAGACCTTTGTCACTGGAATTTGTCGTACAAACTCCCATTGGTTCTCAGCTCCCTGATCCATTTTGCTCTTGCCTTTCCTATCCCTTTCCAAATTTAGATCTACAAGAAGTAAATCATCAATGGATGGCTTTGAGGACTGGGCATTGGAGGGTCCAGGCATGTCCGGCTCAATGAGCCAGTCATCTCTAGACTCCCTTGCTCTGGAAAGTTTTGATAAGTCTAAGAACTCAGTTTTAGAGAGCTCCCCTAATTTGTCTACATTCTCTGGATGATAGGTGACTTCGTAGTAGCGAACACCATCTCCACCCATGTACATGTTACCCTGGTCATTGACTAGAGGTGCTCTATCAAGTTCTGAGAAAATGTCTGCGATCTTAACAAGATACCGTTGTTGTGGATCCCTAAAGATCTCAGCTCCTTAAGCATTCGTGTAGACATATTGGAGTCTCACATTGAGTGTTAACCCCATGGTGTCGGCTTCAAATGGATTAAAAGATCTTGTGGGTGTCCTATTTGGGGCTACGGAATGACTATTTGACGGCCCTAGATTGTCCATGGACAATGAGCTAGTTGTTCTGGAGGAAAGGGTATCGGATTGGGATTCGGAAAGGGTTTCAGCAATATCTGCCAAATTTCCTACCGATTGGGTCCCACTTTCCTGCGTAGGTACTCTAGAAGGTGCCCTAGGCCCTATGGCAGAATCTATAAGACGTCCCAACCGCAAGTGCATAAGGTCAAATTTTTTTGGTTTTTTATGTTTTTTTTTGTTTTGTTTTTTTTATTTTTATAAATATATATATATATATATATATATATATATATATATATATATTTTACCCTACCTAACCACTAAAGGCAACTAAAATGAGTATGTGTGGAGTAACTATCTATCCTATTTTTTATTATATTTTTTAATGATTTTTTTTAACTTTTTTTTTTTAAAAAATTACAAAAATTATGAATCACGCAAAAAATACTAATTATGCACAAAATTACAAAAAATTTTAAACCATGCAAGTTACCCTAATTATGCAAAAAATTAAAAAAAATAAAGAATTACAAAATATGCAAAGAATATGGACTCCTAAAAAACACATAATTTATAGAATTTTTTTATTTTAATTTTTTATTTATTTATTTATTTTTTTTAATTTCTATTTCTTTTCTTTTGTTTTCTTCTTCTTTTGTTGTTTTTTAAAAAAAACTAATAAATTTCGTACCAATTACAAAAAATATGAATTACACTAAAAAATACTAATTATGCACAAAATTTACAGAAATTATTTAAAAAAAATAAAAATAAAAAATGCAAGCTACTTTAATTATGCAAAATTTTACAGAAATTTAAAAAATAAAAAATGGACGCAAAATACAAAAACTATAATTGTTTTCTTGTTTTTTTTTTAATTATATTTTTTTTCTCTTTTTTCTCTTTTTTCTCTTTTTTTCTTTTTTTTTTTAAAAAAAATATATTATATTTTTTTAATTATTTTGTTATTTTTTTTATTATTTATATTTTTTATTTAAAAAATATAAAAACATGAAAAATTAATAAAAAAATAAAAATGTAAAAATGTACCAACCTTATCCGCTCGCCTCCTCGCCGGATTTCGTGCTGAATCCACGCGTTTTTTCTTCAATGCTTTGCCAGCCTGCAGCTCTCCACCGCTTTCTTCAACGCTTTCAGCCGGTCGCCTGCTTGCACCATCTACCTCCCCTTCGCCTGTCTTCCACACCGGCCTTCTACTGCTACTGCCCGCCTACACGCAGCGTGCGTTCGCCTCACAGCCGCCTTCAACACTTCCACACTACATTCAGCCCGTCGCCGTCGTTTGCTTCTGTTTGACGGCCTCTCCACCCCTTGTACTGACACGTCAGCTGTAGACGCCCCCTCCACAACCCGCCTTCACTCCATGCCGTCGTCGACGCCTTCCACTCCGACGCCTTCCACTGCACAGCGCTTCGCAGCCCGCCTTCACTCCATGCTACCGACGCCTTCCACTCCGACGCCTTCCAGTGCACAGCGCTTCGCAGCCCGCCTTCACTCCATGCTGCCGACGCCTTCCACTGCACAGTGCTTCGCAGCCCGCCTTCACTCCATGCTGCCGACGCCTTCCACTCCGACGCCTTCCACTGCACAGCGCTTCGACACCTTCTACCTCCCACTTCGCTTTCTGCCGGCCGCCCAACAGCCACGCTTCAACGAATAAATATATATATATATTTATTTATTTATTTATTTCTTTGCTGCGCCTCCAGCAGCCTTCTTCTGTCAGCCGCCACGTCAGCTGTGCAGCGAGCGACGACCTTCTCTTCTACTCCACGCTGCAGCACATATATATATAACTATATATATATATATGTAAATATATATATATATATATTCAGCCACTTTCAACGTTTTTTGCTACAGCCCGCCCACAGCTCGCCTCCACTGCCTGCCTCTTGGTCGCAGTGTGTTAGTTGATTAGTGAAAAAAAGATATGCCAAAAAATACAAAAACAGAACTCTTAATCCTAATTAATGGCGGGATTACTCAACCGCAATGGGGTTTTAAATTTTTTTTGCTTCTAATCAAAAAACAGAAAACACACAAGGCGCCCTTGAGATCACACACTCAATGCCCTTGCAAACTCTACTCTAATCTACCCTAATCCATGATTTTGCATAAAGTATGCCACCAATCAACACTTACCTCTTGGCTCTCCTGACAATTTCCCTCCTTTTTGAAGAATCCAATCCTCTTCTTACAAATCCTATAAGGACTTTCTCTTCCTCATAAAGAGATTCTCTGCCTTGATACAATGGTTTTTGGACTATCACAGCATGTATATCCTTTGGTGAAGACCTGCTCTGCTAACTCATGTGCTCTTTTGTTGTCCTCCTTGGATACATGCTAAATCTGAAAGGCTTGAAAATTTTTAAGGAGCTTTATTACCTTTAAAAACTAGCTTTGCATTTTATCTTTATTAATCCTCCAAGTGCCTTGTACTTGCCTTATGATTAGTAGAGAATCACCTTTTATAACTAATCTCTTGACCTTCCTTTGTCTACATTCCTTTAAAAACTAGCTTTGCATTTTATCTTTATTGATCCTCCAAGTGCCTTGTACTTGCCTTATGATTAGTAGATAATCACCTTTTATAACTAATCTCTTGACCTTCCTTTGTCTACATTCCTTATGACCTAGACTGAGGCTAAAATACTTAGTCTCATTATTGCTTTTAATGTGAATTTCTTGGCTGCTAGACCATAGTTCTTGACCTTGCTTGTAACAAAAACAAACCCAGCACCACCTTTACCAATACTCATTTTAAAAGCCCCATCAAAGAATAAAGTTCCATCTATATCCTGCAATTCCTCATGCATCCCATGATCAAGAACAACTTTCCTTTCAACATCTTTAATGGGTTTGGGTTTAACCTGAACCTCCTTATAGGTGAGTGTATCTTCCATGTGAGCTCTCACACTATCTTCTTTGATGAAACTCATGTAAAACTCTTGTAATGTCATAATCCATTTTTGTATCTTTGGGTTGTCACCGGGATACTTCATCACGTGAGGCAGAAGATTACAAGGGGTGATAACAACAAAAGATCTATGGATCAAATAAGGTTTCATTTTTTTGTGGCATACACAAGTGTCCAAACTAACAGCTCAATCTTATGCCAAATTTTTTCTCTCACCCATTGCCTTGCTAAAAAATAGGTCTCATATAAGATTGCTTTGTTCCTTTCTGCATGAGCTCTGCTCCTACTGCATGCTTTCCAACACTAAGTCTCAGATAGAAAGGTTGGCTCCACTATGGGGGATTCATTATTGGAAGAGTAGAAAGCATATCTTTGAGACTCTCAAAAGTATTCTCCCTCTACTTGACTCCACTTAAATGGATCTTACTAACTAGCTTTTTGCAAAGGGTAAACATATTCAACAAGCATACAAAAAGATCTAGACAAATACGTGAGCTTTTGAACAAATCTCATTAGCTCCTTGGTTGACCTTGGGCTCTCCATTTGTAATAAGCTTTATATCTTTGAAGGATCTGGGGCTATACCATTCTCACTCATCTCATGTCCTAAGAGTACCGCTCAAGCCCTTGCTATCTTACACTTTGTTGGATTAAGCTGGGCTCCATCATCATCAAGATGTTTAAACACAATGTCAAGCCTCTCCACATGTATCAACCTATCACTGTAAACACAGAAGTCATCCATAAATATCCCAACAAAGGTTCCAAGGTATGGAGCAAGGATTTTATCCACCCAAATTCAAAAAATGGCATAAGCATTGTGAGCAGTCAAAATAACTCTATAGCAAAACACTCCCCATGAAGTAATAAAGATGGTATTTTTCTAATCCTCTAGAGCTATTCTAATATGATAATAACCACTAAACCCATCACAGACTGAATATCTCTCATGCCCTGCCACCTGATCTAATATTTTATCATGAAAAGGAAGAGGGTAATGATGCCTCGTAGCAGCATTCAAGGGTTTGTAATCCACAAAAACTCTCCACTTATTACCCTTCTTAGGCACAATAACTATCGGGGACCCACTCTGCATCATCAACAAGGTATATGAAACCAACCTGTAACAATCTAGTGATTTTTGCCTCCAAGATTTGCCTTTGTATCCCTAATGTCCTTAATTTTTGGGCTATTGGCTTTGATCCCTCCTTCAATTTGATCTCATGAACCACACTGGATGTACCCCTCATTTGAGTATAGTCCTTAGCAAAAAGTTTGGGGTACTTGTTAAGCAACACTCCATATTGCTCTCTTTCCTCACTCGTCAGATCATCTGTAAAGCATCCCCACCATTAACTCAACTTTTGAAATGTTGGGTGTCTCACTTCAGCATAAAATGATTCCATAGTCTGGTTTGCTATTTGCATGCCACAAATATCTGCTTCAAGCTCCAACAAACTTTGATCCATTGCTGATTCCCATCAGTTTCATCTGAGGAACCAATAGAATAATCATCATAACTATAAAAAGAAGCCGAATCTACTCCTCTCTTTGACTTTAAATTTTCTCCAATCTCCATAATCTTGCATATTTTTAAATCATATCTTATCCTCCTTTATTTAGGCCTATCAACAAACAAATCAATACATCCTCTATACCAGTCCCGCTTAAATTTCATTGCAATCAGCCAGGGTCTACCCAAAATAATGGGATATGCCCCAACCTCTTCTAGCATGACATATCAATGACCACCTTTGGTCCAAGTACGATCAACTCCATACCCACACCAAGACATTTAAATTTTGAATTATTGGCCGATAGATTTACCTCTTACTTCCAAACCCAAATCATGTATGGCTTCCTCAGCCATGACACATACTTGAGCTCCACCATCTATATAAACTTTTCTTACTTTCCTCCCCTGAATCTAGACATCAACAATAGGTAAAATGTCAGATACCCTACTCAGTTGATCCACATTAGCCTGAAGCGTTTTAAACTTAACTCATCTGACACTTGCAAGCTTATGCCATTGTTGTCTTATGCTAGAGTTTAGCTATAAAAGTTGACCATATGTGATATCTGCCTTCTTATGCTTTCACATCTGCCAAGAGACTATAAGGAGATTCCCCTTCACCCAACTGAAAGTCATCCATAGCAATCTTTCTCCTTCTAGCTCTAGCTCTTCCTTTCTTGCTAGATTCTGGCTTCTCCATGGCTGACTTTCCTTTCTCTCTTTTCTTCTTGCCCCTTGTTTCCTTATTAGCACCTTTTGACTCTGATATTTACATCCTCATTCTTTTATTGGCCAACATGTCAACTTCATCCTCCTCTTCCTAAATGGTTTCGAGCACATGCACATTCCCTAGAGGACCTTGGGGTTGTATCTGCCCTTGCACTGTCCCTTGGTTTCCATTATTTACTTCCCTATCATTGACACCTGTGTTACCTTTCGTTCTTTGAATGATCAGGTACACACCTCCTAGCTCTCTCCTTGAATGAGGACATTGCACAACTATATGGGCCCTCTCCCCAGTCCCACAGTTGTAGCATTGGAAATGCTCCATCCGATTTCTTTGTGGTCTTTCTCCCTGTGGTCTTCGAACTTGGTTCTAAATAACTTACATAGCAAGATTAAGATTTCCAATCTACTTAGTCAACCTCTGAATCTCTTGATGCAGACCATCCTGACCTCTATATGACTCAGTAACCTTTGGAATCTCAACGGGATGGTCCCTTTCTACATGAACGTTCATCAATAGGAAAAGGCTCCAACCACATGTTCTATGGTCATATTTAGCTGATAAACGTATTTCCCTTTCTTTCCGAGAGCCAACTCCTGTTTCCACACCGTTTTCCTCCATTGTTTCGATGCCAGCCTAACTGCCTCAGCATAGGTGTCAAGGTCTTTGAGTTCCACCTTTTCCTTAATAACCCCATGTAACAACCCTATAAATCTATCGTTCTTTAAGAAATCAGGTGGTATTTGATTTTCCCCTAATACCCTCACAATTCTTCTCCATACCCCTTCAAACCTGTTTACAAAAGCAACAATCTCTTCCTCTTCCCCTTGGTACAGTATACTAAGTTCCTTCCAAAGGTCCTCTGAATTATCAATCCTCCCGTACTTTCTTCTTAATGAATTTCTCAAATGCTCCCAATTACCCCTCTTCTCTTCTGTAAACACATCCTAATACCATTCCCTAGCTACACCTTCTAGGAAGAAATATGATCATTCGAGCTTTATATACATCATCATACCTATTATTCCTCAAAGATGCCAATGCAACTCTCCTTAGGAACTGAGTGACATATTCTCCCTTCTCACCTCTAAAAACATCATATGCAAAACCACCACCATTGTTCCTGAGTTGATCAACCAAGTGGATTCCAACTTGTTAATCAAAGCCCTAAATAAGAACCTTCTGATTCTTAGTGGGGGCACCAAAGCATGTGAGGATGCTAGGTGATGGCCTCTATAACACCACCAGCTCACACACATGAAGAATATGTAAAGGGATCAAAATTATGGGACACTAAAATCCCAACTCCGAGGGCACTAATCAACTCTACACCTATCCTCAGCCTTCAATTGACACCTTCAGACACCTATACACACCCCAATCTGACTCAATTGATTCCTCAACTATCCTCCCAAGTTAGATATAGCCTCTAATAGCTTTGATCTTCACTTCTAACCCCTCAGTTGACCTCAGCTTTGCTGACACCCAGCTAACTTGAAAAGCTCCTAGCTCTGACACTTAGCTGATCAGTTATACCTGGAGTCGGATGCCTGCTCTACTGATTCCAGTAAGATATATGTCCACCAAGCTCCCAAATTGTCCTCCAAGCTCCAAAAAAATCCTCTAGTATATTAGTAGACTTCAATTTCCTTGCTTCAGAACTTCACTGATCCTATCAGCTCTCCCTGGTGACTTCCTGCAACCTGAAATAGCTTACCCAGATGATTCAGCTGATTTAGATTTGACTCACAACTCACCAACCTTAGTGTCCTACACTCCCAAAAACCTTAGAAAACACCAAGAACCAGCACAACAAACCCAAGATTGACAGTTAGCAGAGCTGATTCCTTGTTGACCTTGAGACACATGTCAGACTAAATTTGACTGAAATTGACTCAACTCTCTGAAACAGACCCAGGTGATCTCAACTGCCTCAACTGAGATAAAAAAATTTCACTTATGTATCCTCTGGTACTCCTTGACTCTCATGCTACTCTAATTTCACAAAGATATAACATTATAATCTCTTAACTGACTGCAAACAGACTCAAATACGACTATACAGACTGAATTGTCTCAGTTGAGATAGACTTCGTCTCCTCTACATCCTCTAAATCAGTTTAATTCAATTGAATCAAACTTCCTCTACATCCTCTAAATCAGTTTAATTCAATTGAATCAAACTTCCTCTCCTCTACATCCTCTGACAATTTTAGACCCTCAAAACACTCAAACCTCGCAAGGATCCCAACACTATGGACTCTCAACTAATTACGACTTACTCACAACGGACTTAGAATCACCATTCAACCCACTAACCAATCTATCTGACTACTGACAGTCCCCTGACTATTAGACCTGACTTAAAACCACAACCCTTCAACTCAGATAAACCAATCCTAGCCCTCTATACCTTAATCTGACTACATTTAATGCTCAATTGACCTTATCTGACTTTGTATCCTCTCATCTAACATTGATTGAGTTAGCTCTAACTCAACATCAGCTCCCCAGACATCAAATTGACATACACAGGTGTGTTATCTCCATAAACTCAATCAAAGTAGCACATTCACCCCACAACTAGAACATCAAATCCAAAAACTTTGCATCCATTCAAAGCAGATACGAACCAAACTCTCCGACTTCTTCAAATAGACAAAAAAACACATCAGTATCTTAACATCCTTGAGACATGGGCCAAAACATACAAGAAGAAAACACCAAACACCTTCAGGATCCTCTACAGATAGACTCCATCAATAATTCTCCACTAAACCATCTTCTCACTCACAACCTCAAACCTCATTGAAACCAGTATCACATACAGTATGTCTTTCTCAAACACACACAAGATTTATTTGATAGACAACAGCTATAGTTGAGCTAGTTTTAGACTGAGCCAAGTCTCTAATAGAGATGCCACACAGAGATACTAGGGTGACAACTTCCTAGCTGATTCTCTGGTCCTCATCACACCCTCTGCTCTCTAACTTAACCAGTTCCACTCCCGCTCTACTGATCTTCACTCTGCAACCTTCAAAATTTGTAAGATCTTGTGTCTATAGGTAACCTCCTCTCCGTAGTCCCTCTCCTCACTCCCCTTCTCTTTTTTTTTTAAAAAAATTCTCCATTTCTCCCCTTCATCAACCCGTAGCCGCCTCATTTCTTCCATAAAGTTGCATCGCCCTATTCCTTTGATTGCCCATAATCTTTCCTTTTTTCTTCATGACTATGAATTTCCACTAGGTCGCCATGTGTTTCTTTTAACATTAGGATCCGCTTCACACCATCTTATGTACATTACATCTACCTATACATCACATTTGAACTCGGCAGATTCCTCTCACAACGTTACACTCAACTCTTCCAAATAGAAAGGGTCTCCATAATTCTGATGAACAAAGCTCTTGTACCACGAAGACCTAGTGTGGGAGGTAGATCATCTATAAAGAAGGATTGAAGGCATTTTAGTGTTCAATTAAAGCAACATATTTGGCGACTTGGGTCATTTGAGGTGGATGCTAAGGACTTCAAACATACATCATTTGATTTTTCATCACACAACTAGACCTGAAGTCATCAAAGCTCAACAAGCAAAAGAATAAATAAATGATTAAGGCTTTGGGGAGTACAAAGTGGAGTGGCATATGGCAGGGGATTTGAAGACATTAAAATGCATGTTTGATATATCAAAGGGATCAAATGCTAGAAGTCCTTGTCTCTTTATTATATGTGTCCAACTAAAGAATGCAACTCTGCAAATTGGAATAAGACCCCTGGTAGACATGCTAAGGATAAAGGATTCTACGCAATCCTTGACATCCCTCTCACATATATTCATATTTGCACTTTGCATGCTTTATGTCTCATTATAGAGAAGCTTGTGCATTTCTAAATAGTCTTTGCTTGGAAGCTTAAACCCTAATGAGACAAGAGGAAATCAAGAAAGTTGAGAAGGTCCAATCACAAATTGGTCTTCATGGCAGCAATGTAGTAATTGAAACAGACCTACAAAAGTCAGGCAATGGAAATGCCATTCCAATAAAACCTCCATTGGTGGAGTAAAGGCAAGTGAATTCCTTAGGTTCCATGGCACATTACAAAAAATAAAATCCTAAAGGGGGTGGTTGTAGGGACTTGAAAGCTCTTAAAGAGGAGTTGACCTTACTGGATTTGTGAGCTGATTTCTCCCTATACTGACATTGGCAATAGGGAGGATTACTTGACCTTGGGGACAAGAAGTGTGTCATGATCCTTAAGAACAAGGGCAAGGAAATGAATGACACTATTTTTCTTTGCTGGTTTAAAGTAAGTGAGATTCTATATTCCTCTTGCACTCCTAAAAACAACTAGTAAATAATCTCTTTTCTCTTGTCTCTATAGGCTCATAATACATGAATTCTTAGAGAATATACAAAAGAAGGTGGAGGTTATAGATCCCTCCATTTTAGTTTCTCTAAGGAGAGATGAAGTGGATGTTGAGTCCCCTCTCAGGTGAACTAATAAGATAAACTTTGAGACCGTGGAAGTCATTTTGGTTACATACAATAAGAAGTAACTCTTTCACCATCTATATGTTAAAATGCATAATCTACTTACATATATTGTTAACCTATAATTTTTTTACAGGTCTCATTGGAGTCTTATTGTTGTGGATGGCATATCCAAGCATTGTTATGTTCTCACATGGATCTGCTTAGTTGTAAGAATTGGCTTCTTATCTTTCTATCATGTGACATGTACTATTATAATCCAATAATAATGAAGATTATCTATTGTGTAAATCTAATAAAAGGTTTATTCAAGTTATTCAGCATTGTCTCTTAATGGTGATGCTAGTAACAAACATTGAGTATACTCAAGTAGTCATTAGGGGGCATAATACTCTTACCCCTATAGGTCATCTAACATTTTAATCAACTCCAAAGGTGAACAAGTGGCCAAAAATATGCACTTTCAAAGATCACTATCTCATTGCAAAGATATGTGAATTTTGAAGGTAACAATAATAGCTCAAGGCTATTATCAAATTAACAATTTCATCTGCGTGCAAAAGAATCTTTGCTACACAAAGGAAAATCCAATGTGTGCACCTAGAAGGACGTTGTGCAAAAGAAAGAGCCATCCAAACGCAGAAAGAAAGCACACAAACCATAGAAGTCTCCTCAGCAAATATGGATTCCAAAAGTTGGAAACCCAACAAACTTTACGAAAATACCACCAAACCCCAAGAATAAATATCAAAAGAAACATCAAACCCCATTGCCAAAAAAGAAGCCATCACATACTGCCCTTTGGTGGTATTTTCTTAAAGTTTGTTCGTATGCGATGGCTTCTTTTTTGGCAATTGGGTTTGATGTTTCTTTTGATATTTATTCTTGGGGTTTGGTGGTATTTTCTTAAAGTTTGTTGGGTTTCCAACTTTTGGAATCCATATTTGCTGAGGAGCTTTCTATGGTTTGTGTGCTTTCTTTCTGCCTTTGGATGGCTCTTTCTTCTGCAACGTCCTTCTAGGTGCACACATTGACAAATTTTCCTTTGTGTAGAAAAGATTCTTTTGCATCCAGATGAAATTGTTGCTTTTTTAGTATCAATGCCTCAAGAAACAAAGGGCATTGATACTAAAAAAAAAGACAACACAGAAAGAGCCTCAACCTAGCCAACAAAAATGGAAATGGGTTCTAGAGGCTACTCAAAGGGGCACCTCAAAACCCAACACTACATCCAAACTGATTCCAAACCGAAGCTTGACCAAAAGTTCTCACAAGGGCAAGGCAAAACTAGAAGAAAATCTTACTATGGTGGACATTGCAAATATCATAAAGTTCATCAACAATCTACTATCTCCCTTAATTCATTGAGCTAATTTTGTATGTGATGCAACAAAGCCTATCACGCAAGTCACCTAGCCATGGATGACTAATAATGACTGAGCTTGAGTTCTAAAATTGAAGATACATAGTAAGCTCTCCAAAGAGTCAAGTCTCCTACAGTTGCAATCACAGGCATAAGAGTCAAGAGTTAGGCATTCCACAAACATGCTTCAATATTAGTTCCAATGCTTTAAGTTATATCTAATGTGTAGGTACAACAACCTAATCCCAACAGGAAGGATCAACACTACAAATTACCAACAACAAGAGTCAGGGAGCTTCACATCATTCAAATGACAGGTCAAATGGGTCTACCTATGCAACAAACCAGGCAAGGGGGGCCTCACTTTTCCATATCCTACTAATATAGATCAACACAACACTATAGCCTCACCATCAAAACTCAACCATCAAGGAAATAGTTATTAGTGATGTTTGCACCACGGGCGGTCACTTGAATGTCTTTTCATATGCTGGTAGCTACTAACCTTTTATCATGCATATTAACTTCTTTTCCATCCACACTATGGCTTTATGAAATCCATTATGGACACAAAAATAATGGGTTAACTTTATTTCCATCCACACTATGGATTTATAAAATCCATTATGGACACCAAAAGAATGGGTTAGCCCACTGAGAATCAATGGTACAACCAACATCTCAAACAAAATAACTTAACATTTGTGTAGGCTTTTGAACATAAAGATGTACACTAAAAATTGTTAAGCTTCAAAGTAACAAGCCCTACATGACTACCATTCATCCGTTTTAATTCACTTTACTTGGCTAAATTTCTTAAGCAACCAACTTGTGAATGGATTTTTCATGTGACTACTCTTGGCTACCCATCTTGCTTATCTTTATTGCATACAATACCAAGAGCCACCACAAAGCCATCCAGCCACTAAGGACACTTCCATCACAATAGTGTTCAAGGACAGACACTCAGTTAGGCAATCCCATTTTGGATTAATAAAGATGCTCCCCTCCATTTTAGGACATTAATAAGTGTTATGTAAAGGCACTATAAAGGTTCTACATTATGAGATATTGGCTAGCCAAGGCTTTAGTTAGTAAGTTTTGGGTGTCCAAGTGTGAATAAGGTCCCGTTGTATATAAGGCAATTTCTCATAATGAAAACACACAATCCCCCTTTGTGCTATGAGAGCTCTTGTCTTGTCTTGTGTATGAGAGAGAGAGAGAGAGAGAGAGAGAGAGAAAGAGAGAGAGAGAGAGAGAGAGAGAGAGAGTTAGTGTACTCAAGTGCATGTGCCTCTTCTATGCTTGTGTGTGGGAGAGTGAGTGTACTCAAGTGCATGTGCCTCTTCTATGCTTGTGTGTGTGGGAGAGTGAGACGACGATTGTCTTGAATTATGGTGTGAGAGACTCCACAATGACAGAGTGGAGGTGGAGATTGGAGGATTGGAGCTTCCAAAAGAGAGCTCTGAGAGCCTCAAGGGACGTGAGCTCGAAGCATTGGTAAGTACCCCACGATAGTTGTTGTCTATTGCTTCTTTTGATTGTGAATGTAAGGAGTTCTCTTGGGAGGTGCAGTAGGGCGTAATATTTTTGGCGCTACTGTCGGGAAACAATTATTGTTTCTTCCATCTTCTTAGAGCTCCTGCTCCCATCATGCAAGATTCACTATTGCCTTTGGATTATGAAGGTGCATTGTGAAAAACTGTGTAGATAAGGTTTGTGTGGAAAGGAAGAAATTAGAGTAGTTGTGGAAATTTGTGTGTGTGGAAGTGTGGGTTGGTATTGCCTAAAGGAAAGCTACACTTGGATTTTCTTTCAATTTTGTTGATTTCGTTATCATGAGATAGCAGTTGGTAACACTCGTTTTTTTTATTTTTTCCAAAAAAAAAATCCACAAAAACAAGGAGCCATTGGTTGTGTGGGTGACTTGCAATACATTCCTTTTACTAGGCACAACCTTTTTGGATCTTATGGATAGGGTAATCATACTCTAAATCAATCAAAACATCTTCTAGGCACAAAAACAAGGAGCCATTGTTTGTGTGGGTGACTTGCAATACATTCCTTTTACTAGGCACAACCTTTTTGGATCTTATGGACAGGGTAATCATACTCTAAATCAATTAAAACATCTTCTAGGCACAACATTTCTGGATCTTCTGGTGGGCAGGGAAATCAATCAACACATCATTATGTTGACTCAACTGTTGCTAATACATGAAAGTGCAGGAAAGCGTTTCATGGCGTGAAACACATTACATTTCACGACGTGAAACACTGCCCGCCATTAGTGATAAAAATTTTGGGATTGCCTTACTAAAGTTAGTGCGTCTTATCCTGACACAACTAACACAAGGAAACATAAAAGTCTTATCTCGTGAAAGTGGAGCGAAATAGTTCACGGTGTGCAATACATTTCACAACATGAAACATAATCTGCCATTTTATGATGTGAAAAGTAGCCTGCTATTTCACGACGTGAAATGGGTTATTCATGGAGTAAAGGATTTTCAGCCCAGAGGTAAGAGAGAAAGACAAGTTGTTCATGACGTGAAACACAGTTTGCCATTTCACGACGTGAAACATAGCCTGTTATTTCACGATGTGAAACATCCGTCTGACAGAAATCTGAGCTTAACAGTTGGAGTAGTGAGTTAGCCTATTGAATTGTATTCTCATGCACTTAAGGTCATGGAAACTTATTGGAGACGACCTTACCCTCGACGACAGTACATCTAATCACCTTGGTTCCTCCTACCAGAGAAGTGTTGGTTCAGGTCGCTCAACTCAATTGAGTGTTGCAGCCTAGAGAAATCTGACCGCTATACAAAAAATAGTAGCGAAGAATCCATGGAAGAAGGATTAAGGTTCTCTAGATTTGGAGAGGAAGGGAAACCAGCTTCTCCTATGGATTCTAGTGGAATCTTTGATATCGCTAGGGGATTTTTTGGTCTCCACCAACACGGCACAAAAGATAAAGCGTAATCTATGGGCGCACCAGCCCGTTAACAAGTGCGGGACATGGTACAAAATTGGACTTACCAGCATATACATCCCTAATGTCTGGACCCAGGAACACTAACCCTTTGAGACCTAGTGGAATGACTCCTAGGGTCAAGCGAGACAAGGAAAATGCTACCAAGACAGGTTAAATCTTCTTTCCCACATTCAAGGAATTAGAAAATAACATAAAGATGGCAGAAGCACAACGTCAAATGTGACTTCTGCATAGCGTCAAGTGTGACTTCTGAGCTTACAAAGGTAAGAGCTCGATACGTGAAGAATGATGGTGGAACAGAGGGAAATCGGTACTTTGAATCTGTTATGGCCACGTGGCAAGGAAATAGAAACATCTAGAGTAGCCATGGATAACATGGGGATGGGAATGGCAAAAGGAGGAATACTAGCCCTAGAACCCATAAATGACGAGCCCAAGGCTGAGAAAGACCTCGAATTGCACGAAGAAGTGGACAATCTACCTAGGGCATCTACTTGAGGAGAAAATCGTCTCTACACAAGAGAGGAGATAAATGAAATGATCAATAATCCCACTTTCATGGAACTTTTAATTCAACAAAGGCAGGCTGAGGTCGCTAATGATGAGCCAAGGGATGAAGAATTGCCCAGACCCAACCATAGACCTGGATTGGATAGATGGTACTACATAAGTAGAGGACGAGGTCTAGGTAGGTGGGGTAGCTCCTCGGAGGCCAATAATAGATCCCCACATAGATCTTAATTCAGCCACAAGGGCGGATTTATTGAATATGGCCATAGAAATGGGTAGAGGCATGGTAAGGGAACTAGGCACAACCCTTGAATCTAGACCATGTCAGATGAAGCCACACATTATTTCAAAACTCATGCTGAAATTCTTAGGAGTTGAGGACCTGATCCAACACATAGAGATCTTTGAGTCAACATGTGAAACATGTGGGCCAGTGAGCGATTGACTACGATACATGCCTTTTCTCTAACTTTAGAAGGGAAAGCTCGCCAATGGTATCGAATCTTAAATCCTTAAGATGAAGTCAATTTCACATGGCTTAAGAATGTGTTCATCTTAAGCTTTGCTCTTGAAGATAGGTGGAGTCCTGTGGCTCAACTCCATAACATAAAGCAAAAAGAAAATGGGATTATGTTTCTTAGCTCAAGCACCTAAACTCAAGATGCAAAGTGAGGGAAAGGCTAATTGATGAGTTATTGCTCTGCTTCCAAAGAGGAGTCTAAGATCATAAGATGCATGATTATCTAGTGTTAGCTTGACTGACTACTTTGGATACGTGATGTAAGTTGGCCATTGAATATGAAGATAACATGCTTAAGTTGCCACCGCAACCAGAAGATGCCAAGGGAGCTTCTCATGATGCAGCTTCGGTGGTAGCAGCATCACGAGTCTCTAGGCATCAAGACGTAGGATCCAAGAACAAGCAAGTTGGAAACATGACAGTTGAAGAACTTAACACTGCCATTTTGGAAAAGTTAAAAGTCAGGGAGATAAGTATCAGAAAATGCTCATCTCTACCCACGGAGAGACTTGATTTGGTGCGTATACAAAATCAGACAAGCATTGAATGCCCTTACCTAAGACCGAGGCAGTTACTTTATTGTGCTCACTGTCAAAGACTAGGAAACCATGATATTGCCATGTGTATATACTCAAGGTCCAGCCTTTAGCACAATTTCCACCACCCATAGTGCCTCTAGCTTTACTAGCACCAGCATTGCAATCCAATATGGTTGTAGAGTAGCCGAATATGTCCTACTTACCAAGAGGAATGTTTAGGATGCAGGACATGTTGCCATTACTGCCACCTGTTCTACCACCATAGCCACCATAGGCCAAGATCAACCAGGTGTTGATTGAAGAAGTTATGCACAAAATAGAAGTGAATAACGACTACTACGAGGAACCAACTGAGATTACATTGGAGTATTATGTCTTACAAAATAGCACGCTAGTACTTGTGTTTCAAACCACGGTACAGTGGAAGGGCAAAGACATAAACTCGACTATGAGAAGGGGACCCATGCAGTTTTATCATTGTAATGGACCTCATCGAGTAGTGGAGTGTCCTCTTAAAAATGTGGTGGCTAACGCTAGTCAAACTCAGCCGATAGGAGCGCAGGCCAATATGATGTGCCTTCCTCTGTTGGCCTTGGTGCATGAGATGTTTCCAAATCCCTAGACACCCCCTTTTGCCCACTCTTTCATGTGTTAAGTGTGGTGTTGATCATTTGATAAAGGACTACCCATATCACGCTAATGTCAATGCCTCTACATCTAGCCATGCCACCATTAGGACTATAAGTGTGCAACTTCAAAATATCACACCAGTAAATGTCCTGACTTAAGAGAATGTGGGGGAGAGGGAGAGCCTCAAACGCTAGCAACCAAACACACACACACACAAGAGAGAGAAAGACACAAGAGAGAGATGGGTAGTTGAATTTTCTTCTATCTTCTTCTTCTCTACTCAACCTCCGTTAGTACTTAACTACTACAACATACAAGGATCGTTCCATAATGTGAACTCGACTAAATGAGCTCGTGCTATAACTATGCCAGGCTCTAGCAATCCAAAATGGTTGTCACATAGCCTGTCATCCCACTGGCTGCATATCACCCATAATCTCACCAACCATGCCAGTGGTGTAGATGTAGAAGCTATCACCCAGGTGAGTCATCAATGTCCGTCATAGCACTAGTTGAGCTCGATATCTCAACACTCCCCCTCGAGCTCAACTCCACACACTGTACTCCAAGCAAGCTCCTAAACCTATGAAGCTTCTGTGTGCCCAATGACTTCGTGAGAAGATGTCAGCCATATGATCCTCTATGGTGCTGACATATACCAGATCTACATCTCTTGCTAGAACCTTCTTCCTCACAAAGTGATAATGCACCTCAATGTGCTTCGTTCTAGCATGACATACTGGGTTATTGGCCAATTGTATGCTGCTCATGTTGTCACAATATATGATAACTACCCTATCCACGATCTCTCCCATGTCACCAAATAGCTTCTAAAACCAAGTTACCTCACAAGTTGCCATAGTAGCACCCCTGTACTCTGCCTCTCTACTCGACAAGGCAACTGTTGGCTGCTTCTTACTACTCCAACTCACAGTAGCACTCCCAAATGAGAACATAAAACCACTAGTAGATCTCCTATCAAATACTACCAACCCAATCAGCACCTGTGTACCCATGCAATTGTATCTCTGTACTAGCCTCATAGAAAAGTCCATAATCAACTGTGGACTTTATGTACCTAAGGATCCATCTAGCCACATCCAAGTGTGGCTTCCTAGGGGCCTGCATAAACTAACACAAGTCTAACAGTATAGATCAAGTCTAGCATTATAATGGTCATGTAGATCAACCCACTATGCGCCTGTATATGTAGTGGGGTCCTCCAAAAGCTCACCTGTATTTGGGGGGAAAGCTTTGTGTTCTGCTCCAATGGCACTGAAATAGGCTTACAGCCTATCATACCATACTTGGACAACATGTCCAAGCCATACTGCCTCTGCAATAGAAAAATGACATGAGGTGATCTCACCACCTCTATGCCCAAGAAATACCGCAGCTCACCCAAATCCTTCATCGCAAACTTCTGCTTCAAAAGCATCCTGACATCATGTATGTCTTCATCTCACTATCACCAGTGATAATCAAGTCATCCACATAGATGACTAATAGCATGATCCCTCTATCTATCTTTTTCACATATAGTAAAAAATCTACATTGGATATCTGAAATCCAATGGTAACAAGATACTCCCCGATCTTGTTTGACCATGCTCTGGGTGCCTGCTTCAAGCCATACAAGGCTTTACGTAACCTGCACAAAATCTGGATGTGCATCACTCTCATAAAAACCTGGTGGCTGCATCATGTACGCTTCTTCTTGCAAATCACCATGCAGGAAAGCATTCTTTACATCCATTTGATGTAAAGACCAACCCTTCGCTGCTGCAGCCATAGCAATGACAGCTCTCACGGTTGCCATTCTTACAACCAGGCTGAATGTCTCCTCATAGTCTATGCCATACGTCGGCACATAGCCCTTGGCAACCAATCTTGTCTTGTACATCCTCACTGAACCATCAACATTGTGCTTGACTTTATACATCCACATATATCCAATTGCCTTCTTTTCCTTAAAGGCAAAGACACTAACTCCCATGTTGTATTTGCATCCAATGCTGCCATCTCCTCATCCATGGCATATTACCATTTCTTATTTCCAATTGCCTACTCAAAGCAAGTGGGCTCAACCTCCTGTATTGCTTTTACCATGTAAGCATAATGATGGGCTGTATATCCATCATATCTCAACTTGTCAACAAGGTATCTAACCCTCGTAGACATGCATACACCTGGATCACTGCCAGGTGTCCTCAAAACAACCATGTTTCTCCTTACACGAGGAGTAACCACACAGACGGGCTCCTCATCAAGGCTCTGCTCAGTAACTAGAGTCACCATCCACATATGAGTGACCTGTTGATAGATCAGGCACAAAAGGTTGATCTACCTTTTCCTTCCCTTTCCGTGATACATGTGTACCTACATCATTTCTCAACCTACCTGGTGACCATGGGATAACATTGGATCCACTGCTTGAGGACTCCCCAGGTCCACTCAGCACCTATGATTGCTGCTCTACATGTGATGCAACATCAACACTTCTTACATCTGCATCTTTTGTTGCCTTCACTATTGGTGCATACCAGCTACTCATCTCATCGAAGACAACATCTCTGCTTACTCGCATTTATAACCTTTTTGCTTCATAGCATAACCAATGAAGATACATTTCTCTGTCTTTGGATCCAACTTTTTTCTCACTTCATCTCAGGAACGTGATTATGTGCAATACACCCAAACACTTTTAAGTGAGACATATCCAGTCTTATGCTATGTGTGAACTTCTGTTCAAGCGTCATACCATGAACAACTGTAGTGGGTGTCCTGTTCATAATGTACACAATAGTTGCTACTGCTTCTGCCCAAAAGTAATGTGGCATATTCTTTTTAGCTATCAAGGCACGTGCCACTTCTGCAATGTGCCTGTTTTTCCTTTCTGCAACACCATTCTGTTGTGGAGTGTACCTGCATATAAACTGTTAAAAAACCATCCTAAGGAGGATCAAACACTAGCTCCATTGCATAGTTGAATAGAAACGAAGAAGATGAAGTTAAGCTACTAATCAAGAAGTAATTAGCATAATGATGAGCATAATGACAACATAAGTGAGGGGCAATAAAATGTGTTGATTTCAATAGATGAGAGCCTCTTTATATAGGCCGAAGTACATGAGGATTAAGCTCAAGATTAGGTGTTAATCATCATCTAAATCATCTCCACCTTCCCTCCTAGATTCAAGCACCTAAAAGTGACCACCAACCCTAGAATCTTGCTAATCACACCAATGCTACCTAATCAAGGGATCACGACCCCTTTGGCTGATGTTGAGCTCCTAAATGACTCTTTTACATTATGGTAAGATTGCATAATAACCTTTGTATCCATTTGCCCATAATCTATGACTTTAGTGCATAGTGCTAGTTACAAGGTATGTGCCCTACACATCATTTTAGTGAAGGTGTTTGCCATATTTTTAACACCCCTCCTCAAACACTGAATCCACTCAATGATGCAGTTGGTCATGCTGACTCTCATGAGCCTAATTAACCACCCAATGCTCAGTGATAGCATGCATGAGCGTGGTCTGACTAGCAATGCCATACATAGGTTATGCCAATGTGAACTCAGAGGCTTTAGTCATGCGTACAAAAGAGGTATGGGACGACTTTAGAAGAGTGTGACAAGACGTGGCTACATGTATGAGTGAAGAGGACACCCATGTGTATAGGGCATGCCCTTGCTTTTAGCACTTTAGAATAAATGATTTGATCTAATCATAGATAGAGCCTCATGATGGTGGCCCTTGTCTTCATCTTTTTCTTCTTCTTGGTCTTCTTCCTGCTGCACTTCTTCCATGATGTAGACTCGTTGCATCTTCTTCTTTGCAAAACAATTCTTCTCTACATGACCAGGTTTGTGACAAAAGTCACAAATGAGATTGTTGTTGTTGTAGCCCTTGTTGTAGTTGCCTTTGTTGTAGCCCTTGTTGTAGTTGCCTTTGTTCTTGCCATACCTACTAGATCCTGCATAATAAGCATTTTTAGTAGACAAGGTTGATGACGATGGAGACTCCATTTGCTTGGTCTTTAGTTTTCTCTCCTCCTCAAGAAGAGATGCTTCAATGTCCACAAGCTTTGATATTGGCATATTGGTCAAGGTTGTGACCACATGGTCATATTCTTCAGGTAAAGATTTAAGTAATACACCAATGGAGACATCTTCATCCATCTTAAGACCTATTCCTGCAAGTTGTGTTAATAGGCCTTTCATGTAGTTCAAATGTGAGGCTAGGGATGTGCCAGACTTCATTTCTAGCTTAAAAAATTCAATGAGCAAACCAAACTTTGAACTTTTAGATCGAGCCCCAAATAGAGTTGTGAGTTGGTCCCAAACTTCCTTGGAAGTTTCGCATCCATCCACATGATGAATGTAAGTGTCATCAAGCTCCAATGTAATGATGGCACGAGCTTTGTCATCTCTTACTTCCCAACAAGGAACATCAGCAAGAGTCCTTGGCTTCTTCTCATTCCCATTTACTATGTTGAAGAGCCCCTTCTTCATGAGCATTAACTTGATGCGGGTTTGCCATGTGTGAAAACCATGACCTTTAAAGCGCATTGATGGAGAATCCTTGGTAGCCATTATGATATGGAATGAAGGGGGTCTTACCTCTGATGATTGAGGCAGTGTCTACCCTTTTACAAGAGAGATTAAGACCAAGGAATAGTGCTAAATCAAGTTATTTAGCATATGCTTTCCAAAAGATAAAACCAGAAAATATATTGATTTGTGGGAAGCAAGGGAGACACCTAATCAAGGGGCAAATTAAGTGTGAAGTAATAAGGGGATGTATCAAGTCCCTAATGACATGTATGAATCACTTATTGCACCAAATGATAAGGATTAGGATAGATTAATCATTGATTAGTGGAGTTGAATATTCTGCTCACTATGCAGAGAAATGAGCTCACTTGGAGTCAATATTTGAAGGAGTTGCACAAAGAATAAGCTAAAAAGCTTCAAGGGCATTGAATAGCAGTATGTCTAGATGATTTTAGAGCCCACAAACACTTGCTTAAGCAACTTAATCAATGAGTAATCTCAAATTTACCAAAGTACCTTTTCTGGCTATGGCAGTTCTGGACAGCACCCTGGTTTTTTGCTTGGTGTGTGAAGCACACTCAATCATTTGCAAAACCCTCTTAGGAGGAGTAAGTTTAGGTTCCAATGAAGCCACACCTCAGAGGAATTAGACCAATTTGATGTGTGTGAGCTGCAACAATACTTTTGGTGGTCGCCTATCAAAAACGTGCCTGTTTTGGGGAAAACGAAGTTGCCGGCGACGTGGAGCTATGAATGGTGCAATTGAGGTGCCATGCCCCTTAGCAATATTGCTGGTGAAGTGCCCACAGAAGAATTTTGGCAATGGTTATGTGGTTTGTGAGCACCAAGGCCTCCACTCAGCTGCTATTCTAGATCCTATTTTCTAGGAAACCCATAAAAGCTAATGAAACCCTAATTTTCACTAATCTCTTGCTAAGCAAATAAGATGGGGCTTGATTCTAGATGAATGGGCTAGTACTAGCTCTGATACCATGTTAAAAAACCATCCTAAGGAGGATCAAACACTAGCTCCATTGCATAGTTGAATAGAAACGAAGAAGATGAAGTTAAGCTACTAATCAAGAAGTAATTAGCATAATGATGAGCATAATGACAACATAAGTGAGGGGCAATAAAATGTGTTGATTTCAATAGATGAGAGCCTCTTTATATAGGCTGAAGTACATGAGGATTAAGCTCAAGATTAGGTGTTAATCATCATCTAAATCATCTCCACCTTCCCTCCTAGATTCAAGCACCTAAAAGTGACCACCAACCCTAGAATCTTGCTAATCACACCAATGCTACCTAATCAAGGGATCACGACCCCTTTGGCTGATGTTGAGCTCCTAAATGACTCTTTTACATTATGGTAAGATTGCATAATAACCTTTGTATCCATTTGCCCATAATCTATGACTTTAGTGCATAGTGCTAGTTACAAGGTATGTGCCCTACACATCATTTTAGTGAAGGTGTTTGCCATATTTTTAACATAAACTGCCTCTCTTGATTCCCTGCTTTCTCAGGAAGTCGTTGAACTCATTGAGAAATATTCTTCCCCACCATCTGATCTTTCCTTCTCAACTAAGGCTTTAAATCTCTGAAAGTGAGCAAACACCTCACTTTTCTCCTTCATGAAATAAACCCGCATTTTCCTAGTGTGGTCATCAATGAATGTAACATAGTATATGCAACCTGCAATTGTTGTAGTCTTGGTCGGTCCCCATACATCTGAATGTATGACATCCAATGGCCTTGCATTAACATGCTTTTTATGTGTAGCAAAGCATGTTTTGCCTTCTTACCAAGTTGGCATGCTTCACATACCTTATACATATCGTTAACCTTAAACTTTGGCAAACCTGCAATAATATGCTTGTATAGACTTCAGTCTCGTTGAACATTCACATGACCAATGCGCTTGTGCCATATGTCAATATCTGCAATGACACTTGTTCCATGTGCAAAATTGGCTGCCTTTATATCTCAGACATGTTCACATCCAAAGTAAACATCCCGCCATTTATGTTACCCTTTGCAACCAAGCGACACTTATTTTTAAAGTCTTCCACAAAATATCCTTCAGGATTAAACCTCACTTGTAGACCCTGCTCAACTATCTATCCAATAGAAACCAGGCGCTTTGTAATATTCGGGAACATGAAGTACATCAGCCAAGTACTTCATTTTCACATCCTGTATAGACAATGGTACTTTACCAACATGTGCAATGAGATGTGCAGTATCATCACTTGTTTCTACATAACCTAGTTTTTCCATTTTTTGCATATCTCTAAACCACTCAGCATGACTAGTCATTTGATTAGAGGTGTTAGAATCCACATACCATATATCTTGAGATCCTGACACATCCCCTGTTATGGAACTCAGCATGACTAGTCATGTGATTAGAGGCGTCACAATTCACATACCATATATCTTGAGATCCTGACACATCCCTTGTTATATATCTTGAGATCCCTACACATCCAATGTTATGGAACTAAGCATGTACTGCATCACAAACAACTGCTCACTCTTGTCATCACCTCCATGTTTGCTAGATGATACATAGTTGCTTTGCTGCAACTTCCCACTTTTAATGTCATTCTGCTTTTTGTAGTAGTCCTTTGCCACCATGTGTCTTTGTTTGCCACAGTAGTAGATGATAAATAGTTGCTTTGCACTGCAACTTCCCACTTTTAATGTCATTCTACTTTTTGTAGTAGTCCTTTGCCATGTGTCTTTGTTTGCCACAGTAGTAGTACTCTATGCTATTTGCATTTTGATTTCTTTACCAACCACCTCGGCCTCTTTGGCTCCCCCTGCCTCTAAATTGGCCTCTTCCACCTACGTATGATTGTTGTTGTGAATCATTGGACTGTTGTTGTCCAGAATTCTGATTTCCTTGTTGGCCACCAAACTTGGCCTCGACCACGGCCTCTACTTGAATTAGAGAAGAAGGCATGTTCCGATGTGTTCTTGCTTTGTGAAAAAGAATCCTCACCTAAAGCCTTTTCTTCTATGATCAGCATAGATATCAAGTCCCGAAAGTTGGGAATGTTCTCCCTAACTACAATGGAGGTCTTGAATGGCTTGTACTCTTTGCCAAGCCCATTCAGATAGACACTCACCAAATCATCATCCTCCACTGATACATTGATAGACCCAAGGGATTCAACAATGCCCTTGATCTTTAAGGTATATTCGTTGATGGACATGCTTTTGTTTTCCATAGTATGCAACTCTTGCTTTAATTGTAACTTCCTTACCTTTGTGTTCGTCTGGAACATCTGAACCAAATTCTGCCATGCACAACAGCTGGAGTGTTTGCATCATGTATGTGTCCTATCATAGTGTCTGTGACACTAATTGAAAGCCAGTACATGACTTTTCTTGCACCCTGATTCCAATCCTTGAATGCCTTTATATCTGCAGGAGTGGCATTCTCCTCCAGATAACTCTAGAGGCTCCTCATTGTCTCCTTCTACATAATCCCAAAATCCTTTACCCATTAGAAAATTGGTCATTCTGAACTTCCAGGCAAGGAAGTTATTCTTATCCAGTTTCTCACTAAAAATCTGATTAATTCCATCAGACATGTTTTCCTGCTACACAACAATCAATAACCTGCAAACAGACAACTTCTGTATGCAACTTGTAATACTTCAACACAACCTGTGTGTCACCAAATGTGACCAGAGTACATGTACATACACCCAATATCAACAATACATGTGTAAACCCTGTTTGCACTTCCCAAATGCATTGTTGCATTGCAATAACCAGATTTTAAGGAAAAATAATTCTCTACTAGAACTTCCAGAAAACTACTGAAAATACCCTACAATGACAAAACGGGGCCCATAACGTGCCCAAAACGTTAATTTGGCTTAAAATTTTTATCCAACAAGATAATATACCTATCTTGTAGCTCCGCTCCTGTGAAGATTGCTCCTCAATCGGAGATGTGTAGCTCCCAGAGCTACTTAGGGGGTGTTGTACCTAAACCAAGAAGGGAAAGGAGATGATGGTGCTCTTACCCATGTAGTACCGCTTCCTCCTTGCTGCTATTTCTTGCCTCTTACTTGTCACCTTATCTCTCACACAAACAGGCTCTGATACCATAAGGAGAATGTGGGGGAGAGGGAGAGCTTCAAACCCTAGCAACCAAACACACACACACAAGAGAGAACAGGACACAAGAGAGAGCAGGACACAAGAGAGAGATGGATAGCTGAATTTTCTTCTATCTTCTTCTTCTCTACTCAACCACATAACATAAAGATAAGAGTACACACTATATGGGTTAGTACTCAATTACTACAACATACAAGGGTCGGTCCATAATGTGAGCCCGATTAAATGAGCTGGCACTATAACAATGCCAGTCTCTAGTAATCCAAAATGGCTGTTACATAGCCTATCATCCCACTGGCCACATATCGCCCATAATCTCACCAACCATGCCAGTGGTCTAGATACGGAAGCTATCACCCAGGCGGGTCATCAATGTCCATCGTAGCAGTAGTTGAGCTTGATATCTCAACACTGACACATGCACAAACAAAACATGTAGACAAAGGAAAAGCCTAGGAGGTATTACAACCTCTAAGACTGGGAGAAGAAGAAGAGTAAAAAAGGTGGGCAAGGGTGTGACACCTTGGTTTTTCACACCGGTTCCACCCAATCAAAGGAAGGAGACAATCAAGGCCGAGGCCAAATGAATAGGCAAAAGAGAGACCAGCAACCCCTTTGGGTGTGTTGGAGAATATCCAAATGCTAAGGAGGAAATAAAAAATCTTGAGGAAGCATGAAAACAAGAGGAGAAATCTATGCTTCAAGAGCCTGATACGCCTAAAATCACTAAGGCAGGACAAAGAGTCTCTGGCAGCTAAAGCCAAGCAAGAGGCAAGGAAGGTGATAGCTCAGACGACAGAGGATGATGAGGATGACAAGCCATACCTACTCTCAGTGCTGTCGGACCACTTCAAAACCTACACCATTGATGAATGGAAAGTGGTCCAATTGATAGCCAAAATAGTAAAGGAAAATGGCCAATCCATGTCTTACCATCAGAAGTTAAAGAGGTAGACATTGCAGAGCCACGGGAGGATCCCAAACCTGCCTACATTGCTAATGATTTAACTGTTGGCTGAAGAAGAAGAACTCAATTGTTTTGGAAATATACAAAAATGAAGGGTGTACCACCCAAGGTGGTTCAACACAGTATCCTGATCATGGAAGGACAGAGACCATCTAGGAAAAAACCGTATCAGATGAATCCTAAATATGCGACTATTGTAAAGGAAAAATTTGATAAACTCATAGCTGCAGATTTCATCTATGCGGCAAAAGTATGGGTACCAAAGGACAACACAAGATCCAGTGCGGCCTTTACCACTAAAAGAACAGACTGTAGGGCTACTATCAAGGAATGGCAAAAGTATGGGTACCAAAGGACAACACAAGATCCAATGTAGCATTTACCTCCAAAAGAACAAAAGAAATCCATTGGCACAAGCAGAATCAAAGCCCAAATATTTCAAGTGTCAAGACAGCACCAAAATTGGTCTAGAGAAAGAAAGCCAGTCACCCAAGTAAACAACGGAGTGCAACACCACTAACGTCACACCAAAAGAAGATCAAGTAAAACCAAATTCTTGAAAATGAAGTGAGCCCACATGCACAGGTAACACATCCGGTTCATGAAGATTTAGTAGATGTACTCCACTAGGTGGAAGGGAAACTAAGGAGTTCTAACTCAGAACTAAAGCATCTACAACAATACATACCCACAAGCTCCAAAGTACCAACTTGGTTCCCATGGCATAAGAAACAAGGAGGGCGAAAAAAAGTACCTAGATACTAGGTTAATCACTTCAATTTTGAATGGGTACAAGGTAAATGGTTAAGCGTTCACGCTGATGCCTACCCCATTTCATGCCATGAAACAAGTTCATACATTTTACGTGCTCAGTTCTACTCCTCTAAATGCATATTCCTTGCTGTGGAATGTTTGAGCATATAGGACTCCCTAGGGTATCAACAATTGGCATGAGGGAACGCGACCCATTTCATATCGTGAAATGCTTCACACTAATTCACGTCACGAAACGCTTCAGGCATGTTTCACGTTGTGAAACGATTAAAAAATCCAACGAATCATCTCTAGCCATGTGGCATGCCCAATTAAGGCGGCCGTCCAGTCGAGGGCTAGAGCATAAATACGTTGCCTTTCCTCTTTCATGCACTTCTGCTCATCATAATCTTGTTCGACGATCTTCTTTTCTTGCTGAGCTTGTGTTCATCATCTGTGCTTTGCCATCTTAGCACTTTACGACAATCCCTTCTTAGGTAGGAGTTCTACACTCTCCTTATGTGTGCTTCAATTCGGTTCCCATAAAAAATGCTCGATATGGAACAATGTGTTTTTTGATACTGCACAATGTGTTTTCCAATACCACCATGCTTGTATTGGATTCTTTTCTTTTCCTTTTTTATATTTTTTCATCTCCCCTCAGTAAGAAACATGCTACTACCTTCCCACTTGATCAATGCATACAAATTGCACAACGTGAAACAACAGCCTGCTATTTCACGACTTCAAATAAAGCCCTTGCACTTTCACCAACCATCTTTTCATGCAATCGCCTACTAACTAAAAGTCACCTACTGATTAAAAAATCACTAAACTTTTCACGGTCTCACAAACTTTCACGCTGCGAATAGCATACTGTTGTTTCACAGAATAACTCTTTCATGATTTGATAGTTCACATGACTGTTAACAACATCCTGCTGTTTCACAGCATAAAACTTTCATGGGACATGTCTTTCATGATTTTACATTTCACACCGTGAACAACATTCTGCTATTCACAGCCTAAAAGTTTCACACATTAATTCTTTCATGCTTTAACAGTTCACGCCATGAACATCATTCTGCTATTTCATGAAATCACTCTTTCATGCAATAACAGTTCACGGACTAACCATTTCGTGCAAAAAACCTTCATGACGTGAACAACATTCTTCTAGTTCATGAAATAACAACTTCATGGCGTGAACTGCATTCTACTTGTTCACGAACTAACTCTACTAAGTCACGTATATCTCCTAATTCACGAACTAACTCTACTAAGTCACGTATATCTCCTAATCCACCACAACACAACACTGTCTAGGTTGCTCACCATACTAACACTCCTTCCATCATGCACCAAGAGCTTCTACCACTCCAGCGAGACTGATGATCTCTTGCTAATATTACAGATGGCTATAGCTGAAGACTTTGAGACGGCTGTGACTTAAACCAACGTAATAGAATTACCGACCGCGAAGAAGAAGAGAGGACCACATGGCAAAAAACTCACTTATCTCGGGCCTTATGCTAAAGATCTCAACGGTACCATCCTCCACGAAGACATCCAAAAAAAACAGGGCAAGATTCTCTTCCAATACCACAGCCCAGAGTGCCTAAAGATCTTGGAAGACATAAATGTCCAGTATAAGCTGGAAAAGGTGGGGCTAGGCAATCCCCCGCACATTCAATCAATCCCTATGTGCAAAATTTCTCAAATCTTACAACAAGAATACCAAAAGAGGGACGATTACAAAGCCAGATGGATCCACATAACAGGTACACATCTCCGAAAACCATGATACGAGAGGCGCTTTAACTGCCACCTTCCATTCCATCACATCGATCAGATGCCAACGGAAGATATGTTAAAGAAAATTGCATACAATTCCAATGGTGCTAAATATGAAAACATCAGGGAAGAGGTAGATGGAAGAGCTTGCCGAGCCATGTCAATGATCATGCAGGTAAAACCAGTCGACAGGTACAACAAAATACCTCTTCACATAATAGCAAAGGTGCATGAGGAGAAGGAAGAGGATTGGGCTTGCAAGGTTTGTCCATAAAGAAATGGAGGACTACCTCAAGCCCCACCAGTCAAAGGTGTGCAACCCTTACCTCCTAACCAAGATACTTAGCCATGCGCGACGACATCCCAATACCCCAAGGAACTCAAGAACATAATATATCACATGCCCATATGCAATAGGGGGTCACGAGGCGAATCTTACACACCTTACAATAGACTTGCAACAAGGACAAGTTGTCCTTAAAGATACCAAAGAGATCCTAAAGCAAAAAACAAAAGGAGTCAAGGAAGGTAAGAAGCCACAAAAACCAAAGAAAAATGAGAGGCAATGTCAAGCAAATGGAAGTGGAAACCGAGCGGCTGGAAGAGGAGGTTGCCAAGGATATTGCATCATATCAAGAAACGCTGGCAGAACAACAACCACCATTGAGGGTAACCACCACCCTTGACCCAAAATTGGAAATTGAGAGCGTAAGCTTCACAAAAAGGTTATCCTCAGAATTTGAAGTTCCAAAATTAGTACTCCCAACACCCCCTTCCAGCCCAGCTACTTTGGTTTTCAAAAACCTATCACCTCTGCATGATCCAGTTTTCTCAGATCTGCCCACCTCAGCTGAAATAAGTGCACCCCAAGAATAGGAGGAACATCAATTGCCACAAGTGGATGTAGCAAAAGAAGCCTCATCAACACATCCATAAGCTGCTCGAGAAGAACAAGAACAGACAAGTGCAAAAGAAATGAAGAAGGTCCCAACCCCAACAAGAGAAGAAGACTGGACTCCCAAAACATCAATGGTGCAAGGTCCTTCTTAGACTATGTGCAAATACCCATGGATGTAGGTACATTCCTCCAAGAGAGTATGGAAGGTCTTGACAAGCTACTACAGCTCCAATTCCATGAAGCAGACAGTTCAGCCTCTACTAGCTCATCTATATGGTGTCATCAGCGAAAAGTTGCATACATCGGGGCTCCGCTCTGTTAGGGACAGAGATGCCCTTAATATTGTTATTGGTAAATTCCTCATTCACCAACCACCCCATGGCATCAGCAACGATGGCAAACAGCAGGGGAGATAAAGGGCACCCTTGTCTTATGGACTTCTTTAAGGAAAGGTATCAGTAAGTGACCCGTTAACGACAACCCTTGAGGAAGCATTCCCCAAGAGTGTTTGAACATATTTGATGAATTTCCTGTTAAGGCCAATGTCCTGCAAAGATTGGAAGAGGAAGGACCAATCAATTCTGTCATAGGCTTTATCGAAGTCTATTTTCAGGAAGATGTAGTTTTGCCCAAAGCTTTCAGCATGATCCATGCCCTCCCATAGACTTATGATTGCATCAAGGATATATCTCCCCTTAATGAAACCTTTTTGCTCCTTCAAGATCCACTCATCCATATAGGGGTTGATTCTTCTAGTCAAGATATGAGCAAAGACTTTGTAGAGAGAAGAGAGCCATTTACGAGAGACATGGCACTGGACCTATGAAACCAAGCGGGGTATCTTAAGGGATACCATCTATTCCCAATTTCCCATAGTTACAAAATCACTTGGGAGAGGCTCATTACTAAGGCTAAACTCTAGCCATGCAAATGACTGGGGATCACTCTGACGCGCTGGCCTCTATCATAAATGAGATGATTTATGAGCCCCCTTAACGCTAGCATTAATAACATGGTCGATGTCGATTCCGCCAAAAGACCTCCAGTCCCTGCCCAAACCACTACACCCCCATGGCCCACGACACGGTGGAAACTCCCCTGTCCGGCCATGTCCATACCTTGACCTACTCCCACCCAGTGTCAGAAATAAACTTTTTTTCTAACCAGTGAAAAAAAGGATGACCTTCAAGACCAACCGGTTTTTATTGAAAAAATGCATAGAATAATCGGTTTTATAACTAAAACTTCAAAAAATTGAATCTTTAAATTCAAGGCTAGGCAAAATTATAACCGGTTTTTCTTAATTTTAGCCGTGAAAATTACACTAAACGACGATTTTTTTCTGACACTACTCCCACCATCTTCCGCCTCTGCCGAGCCCCAGGAGAGATCCCATGACCTCCCGATCCCCTACTCCTACACTGGCAGCCCTGCTGCACCCATCAAACCCTACCCCCATGCATCCCCGCCTTTACACCCTTTCTTTGCTCCCGCAGCCACCCTTCCCTCCGTTACTCCCACATATCCTCGTATCCTTGACCCCAGAACACTGCCCCAAGAACAATGGCTACAGTAATACCACCTACTGCCCCAGCTCCACCACTACAGACATTCTTTCCTGGCCACTGCACCCACTGCACCTGGCACTTCCTTCAATCACCTAGAATTTGCCAGGTTGATAGGCCAAGAATTTGCCATCGATTTCCCTCACGTCGATAGGACCTCTACCACCCAAATGCTGGCCGTCTCATTGCCAAGTTGACAAACTGATGGAGAAATATTACGGCCATACCCACCCCCTCCACCACTTCGAGCACTTCCTACAAGTCTGTGATGCTTTAGGCGAAACCTTATTTCGTAGATCAATATTTGAGGCAAATGGGGTTTGAATAGGCATGTAGACAGCAAATCAAAAAATTATGTATTGTCCAGTGCCTATGAATCAAAAATCTAACCAGGATTTTCATAGTCCACAAATATTACATGTACATGAAGTTGATCCGTGATCTTTCGCAATCTTAGACTGTAAATTCCAAGGAGCCCAAAGCTCTCATTTGTAAGTGTCTCAACCATACAAACCTAGCAATAATCTGGGTTCTAAAAAGATAAGATATTCCTGGTCATGAAAAGAATGTATCAATAGCAATATAAATTTATCAAATAAAACGCAAAAGCTACATAAAAAGCAGGTTTCTATATACACCACGTAAAACATTGGTGCTCTCTAACAGTTTGATAATTAGAGATGTTTTTGCTTGTCCTTTCCAAAATGAAGGGTCTACAATTGAGCCATGAATATTAAATAGATTATGGAAAACATAATATCTATATTATAGCAATCTCAAAAAATATTACCTTTAATATCTTGTCCATCACCATAACAAATGAAAATGATCTCCTTGCCACCTCCATATTAAGCAATTACCCCTGATATCAAATATAGAACTCACTACACTAATCATTTACATAACACTTTAAGGTTTCTCTCTCTCTCTCTCTCTCTCTCTCTCTCTCTCTCTCTCTCTATATATATATATATATATATATATATATATATATATCTATATCTATATATATCTATCTATATATATATATATATATATATATATATATGTTCAGTATTTTATGCCAAGAAAGAAAAATAAATAATGCCATTGTATAAAAGTACGTCAAAAGAAAACGTTTGCTTATCCAAATGTTTTAAAAAACAAGTAGGAACTCACCGACACCCTTCAGCCATCTCAACAATTTGAACCACCTCTTGAGCAATGACGGGGCACTCCCTTTTGTGGATCTACATGGAAGCTTTAGCTCAATGCAAGTAGATTTATACACATAAATTCAATATTACCAAAGAGAGTAGCATCAATGTGAAAAATTGCACAGAAAGACAATATAGATTACACATGTCACATCATTGTAAACATTCTCTTTTCAAATGCTTACTTCATTGATACAGAGATATCTATAAATGTAGTCTCTAGTGTTTATAAGCTGCTGTATCAATAGCGTTTGTAAGCTGCTGTATCAATAGCTTGTTCTTTACCTTTTGGACATAGATTAAATTTACATTTTGATGCATGCCATTTGGAAAATCTCCCTATAGACAACATTGGTTGTGAAGACTTCACTTGAACCTTCTATGTTGCTTTCCTGTTCTAAAGTATGCTTTACACACACTTTCACCTTCTATGCTGCTTTCCTATTTCATAGTATGCT
Organism: Cibotium barometz; assembly: GCF_041138505.1. NCBI lineage: Eukaryota > Viridiplantae > Streptophyta > Polypodiopsida > Cyatheales > Cibotiaceae > Cibotium > Cibotium barometz. The sequence continues at coordinate 58,752,754 of NC_141058.1, read as the reverse complement.
TTACACACACTTTCATTCTATCAGATGATCTCACACATGACATAACAACGTACAACTGTCCATGTGTAAAAACTTGTGTGGCCAGATAAAGTCCTAATACACTCAATGTTTGTCCTTGGGACTTATTTATTAACATACCAAAAGCTAACTTCATAGGAAATTGTCTTCTTCTCATGTCAAAAGGTAATTGAAGCATACTAGGTATGAATGTTATCCTGGGAATAAAGACCTCGTCTCCAATGTTTGTACCTGTAATGATTTCTGCTTCTATCCCCTTTGAGTGAAATTGTTTGCATATCAATCTGGTACCATTACAAAGTCCGCGCCCGAGGATCCAAATTGCGGAGCAACATGATAGAAGCATTAATCTTTAGAATCAAGCGATGAGGAGGGAAACCACCACCCAAGTTCAGACTGTTCAAGTACTCAATTGGATACAATATTACGTCATTCTCGGAAGAAGCAACCGAATCGGCAGCACTGAGGTATTTTCTTTCAAGACCGGGCAATGCACTCAAGGCTAGTTCAAGTACTCAATTGGATACAATATTACGTCATTCCCGAAAGAAGAAACCGAATCGGCACTGAGGTATTTTCTTTCAAGACCGGGCAATGCACTCAAGGCTAGTTCATTAACCTCATCAACCTCTAGATTTCATGATGCAAGTATAGCACGGTCTTTAAAGAAGCATACATAATCCTCCACTCTGTGAAGATCTTTGTATACCCATTCTACCAAACTCAAAATGGAAATCCTATGGATCAACATTCGTGGTGGTATTACCACTCTACCTTCATTGTTTGGATGGCCTATAGAGCCATCTCCAATTTGTAATATCCATTTAACAAATTCTTGTTCTGTACAATCATAAGTACTCTGTCTCTAACCTGCATGTTTTGGGTGAGCTTTACAACATTCACATATCTCCAAATATGTGACTAGCATAATGTTGCATCAACAATATCCTCACGCGATCCCTTTAGCACAAGCGGTAAGATTTACCTGAAGGCGTCACCAAAGAGCGTAACTTTTTCACCAAACACCAGTGTATCACTTTGCATAATATCTTTCAATGTCTTGTCCAGTGCTTCATATGCGTACCGATGCATCACTGGAGCCTCATCCCAAATGATTAACCTTGCAAGCTTCAACACCTTAGCCAAAGGACTATTAGCTTTGATACCACATGTACTAGAAGCATTGAGCACCAATGGGATTTTAAAACATGAGTGCACTGTACGACCATTTGAAAGTAACAATGCAACTATTCCAGACGATGCACATGCCAATGTAACTTGTGGTATCAAAGCTAACAGCCAATGGGCTGTTAGCTTTGATACCACATGTCTCTCTACTGCAAGAAATGGAAAAAATCATCTGAAAGCTCGGTGGAAAATTTATTCCAAAGGTGTCTAGGGCATATAGGCTCACAAAAAACCATTATAATGACAAATTATTGACGCAGCTGGAATCTTGTTTTCTGAAATGCAACTTCTTGGAGACACATATACCACTCCTCATCATCACTCTCTAGCATTCCTCTGGCTTCACATGTAGCCTTAAAACAGGGATGCAAATGTCCATTCACTGTTCGTAAATCCTCAAAAGATTTATAACCTTTACACACTATAAGTAACATGCATAAGTAATATTGCTCACCTGCACTCGGACTAACATTATACGTACGTCCGATCATATTTTTCCTTTTCCTTTTAGTCCATGATCGAAGAGCTAAATTCCATACCCACTTGCAAGGGAAATCAACATTAGCTCTGAACCATTCGGTCAAAGATGTTCTTTGGTTTCTGTCAACTAATCACATCACGCAAATCATCCTGATCATTGAATATCACATTATTGTGCATCGGGAGATGGACATGCAACCTTTGTATATCAAGCTTTTCATCATACAAATCATATTGGTATACGCACCAGCATGCCTCTCTGACGCAGACATGTACAGTGCATCTAAATATTAACTAACCTCATCAATAACCTCGTGTGTGTCTTGCAAATCTATAGTAGCTCTATCATGTCCTTTGTATACATACTTATACAAATACTTTACGACTGTAATGGTAGAGCATAGTTCTATGTTAATATGGGCTTTGTACCTCATAGAGAGAAAAGGGTTATATGGAACAACCCATCGACTATCCATCTTATGATCTCTTATCTGTACGAAACTACCATCGTCTCTCCACATGTAAGTTGGATATCCATTGTCATCAACGCTAGTAGTCTTGGAAAACTTCCGAGGGTACCGATGCTTGCACTTCCCGTTAACCATGCAAGAAGAGTGCATATTTAGTTCCTCACATGGTCCATGGACAGTAAAATGACTAATTATGTTGTGCAACTCTCAGGAAACATCACCTTATCAGGAAGTTTAGCACATACCAATATATCATACTGAGAAATCTCAACCTGTTTACATCCACTTTTCAATATCAATAATATATGTGCATGTGGCAAGCCTTTTTTTGAAATTCAATAAGAGAGACAAATCTTAACACCCTTCCAAATATTTCTTTTTTCACCAATAAGTGCATCATGTCCTTATGCTTCTCATAAAAGACGTGCTATCAACCTGACTCGGTAGTAAAGCATTGGTTATTTCATCCCACTTAGGATTGCAAGTGAAGGTAATAAACAAGTCAGGTTTGCCCATCTTCCTAACAATTTCCATTGAATCATGGTATAATTGATGCATATATCTAGGCCCCCCAGTATATGAAGATGGTAGAACTACCCTACGTTTAGTAATGTCGTCTCACAGAGACTCTATTGACCCCATCGCTTGAATTAACTATATCTGCAAGACCTTGGTATACTTCAGCATGCAATGCTTTATTGCGTATCCATACTAATCTAGATTCTTCCATGCTACTATAAGCATCAATAGTGTACTGTTACAAAAGTCAACCACAGCGAGAAGG